>NC_080771.1:7454622-7587122 GCF_020826845.1 Diceros bicornis minor | reverse complement strand
AGAGCCGGCTCTTTGCTTCTCAGAACTTTGCAAACCTGTCAGGGGCTCCCATATGACTCCACAGTGCTCTTTATATGAAATTATGAGACATTATCAGATCCGAGCTGTTCTTTTGCTGCAGTGAGATAATTTCCGGAGGCAAGACACCTGGCTGGCCTCGAGTGGTGATTAATTTTATGTGTTTGGGGCGCAACCATCACTCAGAACAGAGGTGGAGGGCTGGAATGATAGATGATGGGTAGGAAGGAGATGGCCCGTGGAACTCATCTACGTCATCGGTTCCTTTGATCGCTGGCAGAAGTTCAGAGATAACTTCTTTGCATCTGCCCAGAATAAACAAAGCTATCATAGACTTTGCAGAGTTCCATTCTAGAAGGAGTTTGAGGACCACAACAGCTGAGCAGCTGTAGCTGAAAAAGGTTTTCCTTGGCTTTTCAGATGTGTCTTCAAAAACAACGTGGTCAATCTATATTTTTGCATTTAAAGCATGTTTGTGTGTCTGTGGGTGTAGTGCATGCTATGGTGTACTGCTGGATGCCCTGTCAGGACTGAGGCACTCATGCCCCATCCTACCCCGGAGTGATGGCTGCTAACTGCTCACAGCTGCTTTCGTCTCTGGGGATTAGGCAGTTTCCAACCCCCTCTCTGGCAGCTCATATCCAAAGACTAGGCAGTGTCGGGGCACAAAAGCCTAGCATCTGTGTCTCAGTTTGGGACATCTCTGAAGGATCATCTCAGCAATGATGCTCCCCATGGCATCCCCCACTCTGCAGTGGCAACACTGCCCAACACCTCCCACTTTCCTTACTCCACATACGTGTTGTTTCCAGGAGCATGCCCTGCATGCAAATCTCCATCTCAGAGTCTATTTCCAGAAAACCCGACCTAAGACAATACACATCTCCATGAGAAAGCGTATATGAGAATAGTATAGCGATAGATACATTTTTGTCCCCCAAACCCAAATCTACGTTAAAAAAAAAAAAATCCAGCCAGTGTGATAGATACGCAATGGTGCCTTTATAACATATATCAGTCTCTGCAGCTTTGATGACAAACTGCTCCCTGGTTAAATATTGCCTCAGTGAGCAAAGACATTACTGAACAACTACTAATCAGGAAAATGGTGTATGGATTAAAGTAAACACTCCAAAAGCATTTTTGCTCAATCAAAGAGATTTAAGGGAAGGGATGCTTATACCAACCAAAGGAGAAAAAAATACCCCTTTTGTACTTCAATTAGCAAACAATAATTTGGATAATTGGAAGCAAATGTTTCTTCTTTTATCATATGAATTCCACAGTTCTTTGCCCAATGCTGTCCCCTGCAGGGTAGAAGAAATCAAATCAGAAGAATCTGAACCATTCACAGGCCAAGAATCCCTGAGATTACGGCGAGGGGGAGAAAGCTTGTGTCCCAGAGGCCAGCACTTCCTATCCAGGACCTCTCCCGGGAAGATGCCACCATCTCTCAGAACAGCATTTCCTAGACATCACACAAAGAATGTTCTCTGGAAAGCACTTCTGAAGCACCCACAGCCAACCTCATGGGGCTCATTGCATAAATGTGTGAGGATAGACAGTTTGCTTCTTCTGGGTGAAGGGATGATGCTGTTTTGAGAAAGCAGCCAACAGGAGCTGGATGTTTGCAAAGCAAATGCTCTCTTCAGCGGGGAGAGGACATTCCTTTTTTAAGAGGTAAGTAACCAAAGACTTGAGGAAATGCTCTCAGCTCGGGTAAGGACAGAAAAGCAGTAACTCTACGCTATTGTTCCAGAAGGCAGCTGCTTTCTGAGACGATAAGCGGGACTGTAGATACGCTAGTGGGAGACTAGACAAGACTAGTAAGTCTCACTCTGGGTCCTCCAAGGATCAAAACTGCAGCCTGGGCAATGTTCTTCCCTCCCAGGGGAGAGGGCTGGGATCAGGGGGGTGGTCCTGGAGAATTCTGTTCCTACCCTGGCCTCACTGTGTCACCAGTGACTTCCCAGGAGCCGAAGAGGCACCTCTGGGGAAGGCATGTGGCATGTGTATTTGCACAGAGTAGAAAGTTTGATTTTACGAGTTTTTCTGTGTCCTGGGTGCAAAAATGAAATCCCAAACCCCACATCTCTACACGTCTTCACCCTCGCTCTTCTCTCAGCATCCCGTCAGTTTCATCTGATCATCTGCCCTGTCTCTGTAGCCTTAGGGGATGACGCTGATGATGGTGACAGTAATACTTTACCTAAAATGGTCCATCGAGTGCTCACAACAATCTCACAGGGTGAGTATTAATATTATCCCATTTTACAGATGAGAAAACTGAGACTCAGAGAAGTTAAATCACTTGACCACTGTCACACAGTCAGGAAGGGTGGAATCAAGCAGAGGGCTTCAGCTTCCCAGAAGCAGCCGGCTCACAGACCCCTTGCTCACCTGCACAGAGATGAGATGAGAGAGGCGTGGTTGACCAAACCCTACTGTGAAAAATGTTAACCCTACAGAAGCCAACATTGATAGGCAGGTGCTGATATGAGCACTTCTATCTTAGATCCTGGAAGAGGGGGAAAACACCTGTGAGATTCATTCATTCATTCATTCAACATTTACATAGAACCTACTCTGTATCAGTCCCAGGCTGGGTACATAAAATTCCTCATGGCCCCAGTTTTAGAGGCACTCTCAGTGTGGTTGGGAGAGGGAGGTCTGTAGTCTTGGGGGGCCTGCCTCCCTCCATGCCCTCTGCGGCTCTGAGGGAATCACTGGGCTGGCTGGGGACCAGCTCTCTCCGAGAAGCCACTCGGTTGTGGAGTGAGCATCTGGCAGCTGCCCTACATTTTCTACTGATGGAGCCTTGTGCATCCGTCTGTTTCATCTCTAATATCTCATCTTCAGTCATTTTCTGAGCCTCTATTTCTCAAGTTCTGTAAATAAGCCTCACTCTTACCCTCAAAGTGGATCCCAAGCCTCTGCCTTGGGCCCCACTCTGGTCCATTTTAGGACCCGGGAGCTGCCCATCCTGTTTCTGGGAGAGAGATCATTTCACCACTTCGCAGGAGGATTGGCAGCTCTGGCCGCACCGTGGTGTCAGTGGGCCCCAGGGTGCTGGGGACCCAGTACTGGGGGTGGGAGATCACGTTTCCACTGGTCCTGGCCTCCCTTGGCCAACATCTCCCTCAGGTCCCCATACTCTGCCAACTTGGCATGGAGGAGGTATTAGAAGGCCCACAAGGAGCGTACGGATTAGTTGTCTGGAAGGCACAAAGCATGAAAACACAGGACTCGGATGGAACTGTGGGGAGACCAGGCTGGGGCTGACCTCCGGCCATGGGCAAGGCTCATCAGTGCCATTAAATGCTCCATCTTAGATGAAGGCTAAAAGGGACCAGGGAAATAAAGTTCTGGCATTGGAATCTTTATTCACTTACTTGTTCAAACATTTATTCATTCAAGCATTCAATTTATTCATTCAATTTCATTTATTGAGCTCTTTCCACGTATCTGGTTCTATACTAGACATAGTCCCCGCCCTCATGGAACTTATAGTCCGGTTGGGAAGACAGGCATTAAGCAAATAATCAGATACATAAATGGCAGCACAATGTTCTCACCCTCGCCCCTCTGGGCAGCCAGTCTCCCTCGTGCCTCCCCTCCCCTGCATGGAGAGGGTGGGTGGTCTCCGTGGGTGGCAGCAGCCTTAGGTGGGAAGCCCCTGCCTGTGACTTTAGCTCCTTCCCTAAGCAGGAGTTCCTGAGTGTCTAACCACCCAGTCCCGACTCCTGTAAGACCCCCAAGAGTCACAATTTGAAAATCCAATTGTTCTTATTTGCTCATTTGTCCTCAAGTTATGGGCACCAGGGTAGTTACAACAAACAGCGCTGCTCAACTGCTAACAAGGACTGGGAGCTCTTCTCTTCCCAGTGGAAGCCATTGGACCTTATCAACTTCATCCCGTAGACTACCCACGTTGTCCCTAGCTCTCAGGAGGAAGGCCAAGGGCCTTGTTCAAAGCAGATATTACACCCTGCTTTACACAAGTTTTATTTTTCCTACCATGCTAAGCTATGATTTTAGTCACAGTGTTCCATGAACTGCACCCATGACCATTAAGAACTTTCTGGGTTAGATTGATGTTGGAACATTGATCTCCTTCACCAGAAGCTTTCCACATCCCATCTGTTAGATGCTTTGACCTTTCCTTAACACCATTAAGAGACAAAAAGTTAATCTACTGAAAAAAGATGTGTGAGCTTTCAGAAGAGAATGGGTACCGCTGTGCAGCCTCCCACCATTGAAGAATTTTACGTTCAGGAGTCAGGCTTTACGTGTACCCAAGCAGGATAAGTGTGGAGAATAATATCATGGCACAACCAGGAAGGTCTATATCCCATCTAAAGGAGCTGGGGATTAGGCAAAATGACCTTCTAGGAACGGAATCAAGTTGCCTTGTCAGGCCACCTGTTACATTCATGGCCAATCAGCTTCATCTTTGAACATAGATGTTGGCCTGGAACACGGTGTTTGCTAACGAGAAGCTGTTGACTACGGTGATCCTTCACTAGGACCCAATGGACCAGTGTCCCCTCCATTCACTCATTCACTCATTCAACAATTATTTGTGTGGGTGCCTGGCATGTACAGATATTTATCTAGGTACTGGGGACAGAGAAATAAAAAAAAATCAGAGAATCCTGCCCCCATGAAGCTCAGACTCTAGTTGAGAAGACAGACAATAAATAAGATACAATAAAATATAAACAGTATATAAGATAAGTAAAATGTATGGTAAGTAAAATAATGATAAGTCTTAAAGAAAAAATAATATAGCAGGACAGAGGGAGTATCTGAGTGGTGGGAGGTTGAAATTTTAAATGGAGGACCAGAGAAAGGATATTGGGATTTTTTTTTATATATATATTCTTTCATCTGAGAAAGGCATAAAAAAGACAAACTCCTGGCCAGGTCAGCCTCTGCCTAACGCACATTAGCCAGTCTCTTCTCCTCTATACAGCTAGAGTTTTTTATAATACAAATTCATGTTTCAGATGAAGAAGCTGCAAAGTCCTCCATGATGAAGGAAATAATCTTTCTTTAGTGGGTGAATCAAGCAAATGGAAGCACAGATGGTAGAGAGATTTATAACAACAGTTGACCAAAGTGAGTCACAAGTAGTCTGAATATATTTAAATATATAACAAATAGAGTCTCAGCATCCTATCTTAGCATCCTACCTCATGCCAAGGTAGAAAGTTTTGTGAGATTTGGTGAAGACCCAATGTGTGGGTCAATTGCCTGTGTACCCTCACACCCATTCCCCATCCTTGCCCTGCTCTGTGCTGTATGGCAGGGACTGACCGATGCCAGGCTGTCAGGTGGTTTCCAGTAATATTTGGCCAATGGGGGGCACTGGAGGTGGAGATCAGGAGGGAGAGAGAAGCCAGAGCATCTCTCCCTTCCACCCTGCCTCAGGTCATCTCTCTGGGCAGTGGTTACATCTCCAACTTGGCTCAAACTCCCCTAGGGCAACTCTCCTTCCATGGTCCCAACTCCAGCTGAGCAGCTCCCACTGAGGTTCTGGTTCCTTCCGGGTAGCACATCCTACCTGGTCCCAGCTCCCTCTGGATGCCCCGGCTCCTGGGTTGGAACATTACCTCCTGCTCTAACAGTAGAGCAGGTCCCTGCTGGTGTAATCTCTCGGTTTCCCCCCTTCTCCTATTTGCTCTTTCGGCTCCTCCAACACCTTGGGTTCACTGTGATAAATTCCCCTGACTGAACTACCTGATATAGGTTCTATTTCCCTGACTAGACCCTGATGTGAATGCAAATTGACTTCAAAAGCTCCAGTGCTGAGCAGTAAAGATCTATGTATAAAGTCTCTGAGCCCCCGCAAAATACACGAATCCATCACTAGCCATTCCTGTGAATTAATGCTCTATCAGCCCTGTTTGCCTGCCATCCCCAAGCCCTGTCAACGTTCTTCACTGAAGATCTCATCTTTGCACCCTGACTACTGGACACACATTAGGTGGCTTACCCTCCGTTTCTAAAGACAGTCCACCCATTGACTCCTTGGTCCCAAACACTTGGGCCAGTGCCCTTGTTTCACGGAGCTGTTTCAGGGTGTTCCTTTTCAAATCCACGTGTGGACACTGGGGGCTCCATTGCTCCCAAGCCCTCCTCCCTGTTCTCACTGGATGTCACCAACTTCTTTATCAGGATCTCCTGGAGCTTCCAGAAATTTGCACCTTGCAAGGAGCCTGGCAGCCATTTTTGTCGTTGTTGTTTTTTAACGAGGTAGATGTGTGGTGACGCGAGAGCTACACGTACCTGATTTGGCTCTCTGGACGCTGGCTCTAGCTCACCCTCCTTTCTGACGGTTGTCTGAAGGGTAAGGGTTAGCTGATGCATAAATGCCTTCTTTTCAGTGCAAGAAAAGCTAAGATTCCTCCATTGCTGCCTTTCTCAAGTGGTAGTCTGAGGATCAGTGAGATCTGAATGGACAGAGCTTGCTACAAATGAAGACTCCTTGGTCCTACGTCAGACCTACTGAAGCAAAACCCTCCAGGACTGTGGCCTGAGAGTCCAGATCTTAATAACTCCTTGGGCAATCTTATGCACACCAAACCTTGAGAGTCTGTGTGCCACGGTGTTTCAAAGCCCCACACAAGGGCCGTCGACATGTAACTGTTGTGTGTACTCAGTCACTCCTCCATTTTCTCTGGGAAATGCTTCCCTTACCACCTGGGAGACTCATTGGTCTGCGTGAATTTACCCCACCGCTCATAGTTGCTTGGTTCAGAAGTGGGCAGCTGACCCAAACTAGACCAATCAGAGACGCCCCTTGGGATTTTCAAGTTGGAAGCAGGAAAGAGAGGCAAACTGTCTCTGGGGATGGCATAAGAGGCTCAAATCTGGCAGTGGCCATTTCCCACCACACACAGAAGAAGGTAACAGAGAGAGTGGCTGCACCAAGCAGAATCCAAGACAAGGGAGAGAGTGAGGAAGGCCTGGGGGCCCGGACGTGTCTCTGCCCCTCCCGTGGTTGGTTCTTCAGTCGGGCTAGACGTCACCAGCTTCTTTGGATTCTGAGAACAGGTCAAGTCCTCCTTCTACTAAGTCACCTTGAGTGGGATGGAAATTGCAACAGATAGAGTTCATGCTGTTCGCCATAAGTTCAAATTAGTGGTCTCAAACCTTTATTCTCTCTTTTACTTTGGAGCTGGAGAAAAGCTCGGAAATCTTCTCTTCCAGGGGGTGTCACACAATGCTACAGTCTTCAGTTTCCCTGGAGATACTTAAGAACGAGCAGGCTCTCAAGTGTTGGGGTCCCAGCTTCACTCTCAGAGCTGCACCATTTAATCTGTTTAGATATTAGGTTTCCAGACATAATTTTGTTTGCAAAAAAAAAAAAAGTGTTCTCTTTCAAGGAAAACAAACACACACACTGACCTAGGCTTTCTCGCATTATATAGATAGGGAAACTGATGGGCAATCACTTGCTCAAGGTCAGATAGCCAATTCTAAGTCTAAAAACCTTATGGAGCCCTATGACCCAGCCATCCCACTGCTGGGAATCTATCCAACGCACCTGAAATCAACAAAGAGGCTTATGCACCCCTATGTTCATCGCAGCATTATTCACCATAGCCAAGAAGTGGAAGCAACCCAAGTGTCCCTCGACTGATGATTGGATCAAGAAGATGTGGTATATATATACAATAGAATACTACTCAGCCATAAATAAAGACAAAATCGTCCCATTTGCAACAACATGTATGGACCTGGAGGGTATTATGTTAAGCGAAATAAGCCAGAGAGCGAAAGACAAACACCGCATGATTTCACTCATATGTGGAATATAAACCAACACACAGACAGAGAGAACTGTTTGGTGGCTACCACGGACAAGGGGGTTGGGGGGTGGGCATAAGGGGTGAAAGGATGCATTTATATGGTGACTGGCAAACAGTAATATACAACTAAAATTTCACAATGTTATAAACTATTAAGACATCAATAAAAAAAAAAAACTTATGGAAACAAACAACCTGATTGAAAAATGGGCCAAAGACCTTAACAGACACCTCATCAAAGAAGACATACAGACAGCAAATAAATATATGAAAAGATGCTCCATATCATATGTCATCAGGGAATTGTAAATTAAAACAACAATGAGATACCACTACACATTTATTAGAATGGCCAAAATCCAGAACACTGACAATACCAAATGCTGGTGGGGGTGTGGAACAACAGGAACTATCATTCATAGTTGGTGGGAATGCAAAATGGGACAGCCACTTTGGAAAACAATTGGCGGTTTCTTACCAACTAAACATACTCTTACCATGCAATTTAGCAATCGTGCTTTTTGGTACTTACCCAAAGGACTTGAAAACTGATATCCACGCAAAAACCTACACATGGGTGTTTATAGCAGCTTTATTCATAATTGCCAAAACCTGGAAGCAACCAAGATGACCTTCGGGTGAATGGATAAATAAACTGTGATACATCCAGACAATGGAATATTGTTTAGCGCTAAAAATAAATGTGCTATCAAGACATGAAAACACATGGAGGGTCCTTCAATGCATATTACCAAGGGAAACAAACCAAACTGAAAACTGTACTATTCAACTATATAGCATTCTGGAAAAGCAAAACTCTGGAGACAGTAAAAAGATCAATGGTTGTTCAGGTTTGGTGGGGAGGGAGGGATGAATAGGCAAAGCACAGAAGATTTTTAGGGCAGTGAAACTAATCTGTACGATACTATAGTGATGGATACATATCATCATACATTTGTCCAAACGATAGGATGCACAACACTGAGAGTGAACCCTCATGTAAATTACGGACTTTGGGTGATTATGATGTGTCAATGTACATTCATCAATTATAACAAAGGTACCACTCTGATGGGGAATGTTGACAGAGGGATGGCTATGCATGTGTGGGGGCAGGAAGTAGATGGAAAATCTCTGTACCTTCTCCTCAATTTTGCTGTGAAACAAAACTGCTCTAAAAAAATAAAGTCTTAATAAAAAAAAATCAATTTACAAAAAAAAAAAAAATACCTGATGGAAACCCACCATGTACCGCCCAGATTTGGTGATCTGAAAACTTTTCCTTTCACGTACTTCAAAAGGTGTGAGTTTTTACAAAAATAAACATCAGCGTGAGTTTCACTTGGGAACCCATTGTCTGGAAGAGCGGCCCTTTTTAGGTAGGCTTGTCTCCTGTCCCAGCTATCCATTGTACTGGGTTACATACATGCCCAACCAGACTTTCCACCACCAAGCTGCTGTCATCACGTGAACCCAGTAGGGAGTTGCATGGCACACAGTAGGCCCTCAACACATATTTGTCAAATCAAGAAATAGAAATCTCCCTTTTTGAACAACCTTCATTCCCTGAGTTAAAACACACTCCAATAGTGACAGCATATAAATGCAGCCCCATGGCTAAGGCAATCGGGCAGGGGTGTGGGGGAAGCTGACTTCAGGTTCTAACTGCCACTGAAGGGCGAGGTTGGCTGCTTTTGGTGCCAGTCTCAAGAGTGAGAACAGATGTGAAAATCAAACACAGGATTTCAGAACTATAAACTGTTTATCTGTGTGCTGAGAAAACCTATTCATCGCCCGAGCAGGCCCCTCAGACCCGCAGTTCCTTCCTTCCTAATGGGCGTCGTGTGGTTATTTTTTTCTTAGCAGTGTGAGTGCTCGCTGGGTGGTAGGGTGTAGGCTGGGCTGTGCGGCGACTGCCCGGGAGACAAGGCCAGCCAGGGCGGGGTGGCCGCCTGCTGCCATTAATTTTTAGTGAATAAGCACTGTAATTCTACCCCATGCTAGTTTATGTGCCTGACAGCCACCTCCTGGGCCAGAATGGAGCTTGCAGAGCAAGAAATAAAACACTGGGAGAATCCAAAGTATTGTCTGCTGGGAGGAGAGTGGTGGAGGGGCTGCCTCCTGAGATTGCTACTGGTGCCAGAGCAGGCCCAAAAGAATCATCCTGGAATCTGCCTCATGTGAGCCACGGAAGGAAGGCAGAGCAGGAACTTTACACGTATGGGGTCCCCGGGACCCTGACTTCTGGGGAGGAGTAGCACAGAGCGATTGTAGGGTGTGAATGCAAACAACGGACCTGAGAGTCAAGATCTGGGTTAAACCCTGGCTCCACTGCTCCCTTACTGTGTGCCTATGGTCCAGTTGTTTCCCCCTCTGGGCCTCTGGATTCTCACCTGTAAAATGGGACAATAGCAGTACCGCCCTCCTAGACTGAAGGGTTGAATGAGATCTCTCACGTAGGGCTCTTAACACAACAAGTGCTCAATGAACGGAAGTTATTGTTGTATAATAATTATGATGTGGGTCCAGGCTACGGAGCAGCTGCCTGCATGACAAGGGCCAAGCAGGGCTCCTCAGACCCTCAACACACCCTTCCACTTCCCTGTTCCATCTGTCGAGGTGCCTCTGTTCTCTTGACACTCATACTAGGCAGAAACAGATGGCCCCCGGGAAGGGTAAGGTATCTGGTTTGTTCCACCACCTCCTAGCCTGGGCAGGTCTCTCTACTTTCCTGAAGCTCCATTTCATCACCCTCAGGGATAAGAATCCTTACCTTTCGGGGCTTTTGTGAGCATTACTTGAGATAATGAATATAAGTTGCAGCATGCTCTCAGGTGTGTTTTAAGCACCCAATAAACAGCCACTGTAATAACTATGACAGTAAATATTATTACTGATCATTGACAGCTGACAGAGCCCCCAGATAATTTCTATCTGAAAGAAAGGCCTTGGGCATATGGAGCGCTGCCCAAGCAAGATCGTAATCAGCAGGCCCTAAACCCTAACTGGACGGGTTACATAGGCTCTTCATATCAAAATCTCCTTCTATCCTCACAAAATCTTATCCATGGGGGAAGACGACTAATGGTCACCCTACATTACAGATGAGATCATGGGGACTCGTTCAGCATACTGTTGTGGGATCACACAGCTAATGCCTGGCAAGGTGAGGCTCCAGACCTTTCTAAAATCTTGAAGCCAACGGTCCTTCCGTGGTCACAGTGGAATGCAACCAGGGGAAATTTTGCACCCGACCCCCCAAAGGGGACATCTGGCAATGTTTGGGGACATTTTATTTGTTGTCACAACTGGGAAAGAAAGGTGCTACTGGCATCTAGTGGGTAGGTGACAGGGATGTTGCTAAACATCTTCCAATGCACAGGACAGCCTCCATAACCAAGAATTAGCCAGCTTAAAATGTCAATAGTGCCGAGGCACCTCATAACTGGTTCCGATTGAGGTATCCTGACCCATAGAAGTCAGAGGGCAATAGCAGGGAGACAGAAGCCGATGAAAGCGGGGGGAGAGGGGAGGGACAAATACACATCTCACCTTCCCACCCCTCAGAGACTGGGGTCTCACTAACCAGCTCTGGTCTGAAGAGTGTTTCCAAAAAATGCATTAGTTGTAATGGTGGTCCTAGTTCTGCTCACCAAAAGTTTCCAGTTCTTCTGGTTGGCATGTGTAAGGCTGCCCTTCTCTGATCTCGTAAAGTGAAGGGTGGCCACGTGACTTGCTTTGACCAATGAAATGTGAGCAAAGGTAGTATCTGTGACTTCTGGCAGATGCTTTAAGAGCCGGAGAATGACTCACCATGTTCCCATTTCTCTGCCTCGGCAAACAGAGAGAGACGCAGAGAGAGAGGGGCAGAGGGAGAGAGAGATTGGGAGAGAGCTGTCCTCATCCTGGGTCCCTGAGGATGGCACAGAACAGAGCAAGCAGCATACCTCTGATGACACGTAGTGTGAACAAGAAATAAACTTTCATTGCTTCAGTCCACTAATATTTGGGGCTTCCTTGTTGCCACAGCACAACTTAATCTATCCTGAACATACCATTGGCAACATTAGAATGTAGACAGATTTCATATAAAAACCTGGATTTCCCATTTATCTTGGGAAATGAGAAATTCTGGAAACTCTGGGTCTTCAGTACATATAGCAAGATTAGGGACAACCATGTGGTGGCCACATGGTCCACTTCACACATCTATGTTATTTTCTTGACATTTGGGGTATTTGGATTTGTGATTTCTGATAACAATCTTGTCAAGTGTCAGCTTTGCCAAATCGGGGGAGCCAGGAAGGAAGGCATTTCTTCTATTCAGCCTATTCAGGTGAGGGCAGGGGACCCAAGCCCTCCCCTTTACTGAGTGGGAGAATGAGAACCAGGTGAGAAGAATCTGAGGGGGCCTTGTCACTTGTCATGATTGCTCCTAGTTTCTGGAGGAGAGATTGCACCTCATATTTCCCACAAATGGAGGACGGTTTGCCACTCTATTTTAGAGGAGCTTCTTCATACCATTCATTCACTTGTTCATTCATTTGTTCATCTACTACACTCACCCATTAACTTATCCCTGCACCCATTCATCTACTCATATATTCTTCATTCATTTATTCATGCATCTACTCACTCATTCATTCATGCATTTACTTGCTTAATTATTCTCTCCTTCATTCATTCATTTCAAGATGTTTACTAAGGGACTACCGCATGCCAGGTCTGTGCACCATCTCACCAGCACACGCAGGGAATACTACCCAACACTGAGGTCTGCCTGAATGGTAGATTGGTAGCATCTGGTACCAATGGTAGATGGTATGGTAGATTGTCTCCGAAGACAATGGGATGTAGACTGGGGTGGTAGATTGCCTCCGAAGATGGCTGCCAACAGTTCCTCCCATTTCTGTATCCACACGTTGCCCTGCCTAATAAGAGGAGGAGTCTATTTTCCCTCCACCTGAATTGGGATTGGCTCTGTAACTTGCTTTGACCAAAGGAATGTAGCAGAGGTGATGCTGTACCAGTCTGAGCCTAGGACTTAACAGGCTCAGCATCTTTCTCTTTTGCTCTCTTGGAACACAGTGAGTTTGGCTTACTTGAGGCTGGATACTTCTACTCCACCTGAGCTGCCCCAGATGACACTATATTGAGCAGAGAAAATCTATTCAGCTGAATCTGGAACGATTAGATGGTTTTTGTTGTTAAGTGACTCTGTTTTGGAATTATTCATTACATATCAAAAGATAACTGAAACAGGGTGAATCTGACTAAGGAAGTCCCCAGGAAACTACCTTCTTATAGCTGTTTATGATGAAGTATGGGGAAAGAAAGCTAAAGAAGGAACTAGTCAGTTTTCAAGCAGAATTTAGAGAAAATATAGCAGGCCCAGAAGAGTCTCTCCAGCTGGCAAAAATATTCCCAAAGTAAGGAATGGCTTCAGGGTACAAATCGGATCAAGGCATAGCCATAAGATACTTGTGAAGGCCTCAGAAACAAGCAAACTCTCTTAGGTAGACAAAACTAAGAAATATAAGGGCATTGTCCTAAAGCATGTCTCAGGAAGAATTATGGATATGGCTTTAGGGGCATGAAATAAGTACCATCAAGATTCATAGATAACTCACAAAGTTTTAAAGAGAATTGTATTGGTGAAATCACCACCGGCTTGCATCAAAAGAGACCTGAACCATTCAAAATGAAAAGATGCCTCTGGGCCCCCAAATTTCTATAGCAGTAAGCATGCTGAGAGATATACTCAGCTACAAATATTAGCCAATTTTTATGAAAAAGAAGGCCCTCTTAGAGGATAGAGCCGCGAGGCCAGAGGGCCGAGGCAAAAGCTGGGAAGAAAATGGGGTTAGGGACCTCTTCTGGGGGAAGAACTAGGTCATGATCAACTAATATTCCTTGCCCCCAGAGGACAGGGCCCTGGCAACGTGTGCCCAATTGGATTTAAGAATTGCTATGGACCAGTGAGTACAATGTGCTTCTCATTCTTCTCCTTTTGGAAAGGAAGCATCTACTGCGTTATTCTGTCCGTGTTTAACCCTTGTAATGGGGTGTAGGAGTGCAGATAACTTGCCCTTCTACTTCACAGCTCTCTAAGGACTGTCTCCTGAGGGGTTTTGTCTGCATCTGGACTGATGTTGGAACGGTGTGCAATTTGCACAGGAGGAGGGAGTGTATTTTGCATGTGGGAGGAATGTGAGTGTTGTGGCTACAAGGGGAATTGGGGTAGATAGTTTTGAAAATGGCTACAACAATCCCTCTCATCCTGAATGCCTTTTTATAGTGAGTAAGCCATCTCTCCCACAAGAAATGGAGCCCATTTCCTCTCCTCCTGACTCTGGATGGCCTGTGACTTCCTTTGACCATTATGATGTGGCAGGAGTGATATTGCTCAATTTCTGAGGTCAGGTCTTCAAGGCTCTTGCACTTTCTGTTTCTCCTTCCAGAACACTCTTGCCACCATGGGAAAAAACTCAGTCTAGACTATTGAATGTTGAAAGAAATCACATGGAGAAGAACCAATGTGCCCTATGTGACAGCTGGCACCAAGGTCACATGACTGAGGCCTTCTTGGATCCTCCAACCCCAGTCAAGCCACCCCAGCCAACTCCACGTGAAACAGAAATGAGCCATTCCTTTTGAGTTGAGATCTGCCCAAATTGCCAACTCACAGAATTGTGAGCAATAAAAAGTTGTTTTAAAGCACCAAGTTTTGGGGTGATTTGTTACGCAGCAATAGATAACTGAAACAAGTGTTTTCTCCATTAGAGCTGATGAAATTGCTTCCAGTTCACTCCAAATCAAAGCTGAGCTGTCAGAAATGACATCTCAGAGCCCCACACCACATCAGTAGCCTTACTTCCTGACAGGCCTGAAACAGCTCCCAACACGTGTGCTGGGAAACTCAGCAGGGAGCCAGAGGCTGCTGCTGAGAGCGCTCTCTTTGCCAAGTTGACATCTTGCTTCTTTAACTTCCAAGGAAAAATGAGGAGTGGAGGACGAGAGAGGAAGAAATAACCCTGGAGCTCTCCCATTTCCAAATTCCAAGGAGGATTGTTTTTTATTGTGCTAATTTTTCTTTTTAGCTACCACTACTGACCAACTGTTATGTGCCAGGCACATCACATGTATATCTTTTAAGGAAGCCTCTCTTGAAGTTCCCGTTTTTGCAGACGACAAAACTGAGACCCCTAGAAATTATGGGACTTAGCTGAAGCCACTCAACTAGAAGGAGGGGAACCTGGGAGAAGAAGCCAGTGTTTCTGGCTTCAGGAACATGACGTTAACCTCTGTGTTGTGTCCTGCCTCCCTTCAGGGTGTGTACACTGCACTCGTCCTGGCCACACTAAGGTCTGAAAACAGAGGTACCTGCATACTTGGAAAGCTAAATGAACGGCAAGATGTGGCTTGAGGTGGTCATGAACCTGGGCTACAGCGAGCTGCAGTATAGGCAGAATGACAGCAGGAAGTCAGAGGACTGTTTTTAAATAGAAAGGGAAGGACAAGATTTACTGGGGACTTGATTCTGTTTGGCTAGGAAGTAGGTATATTTGTCCTATTTTACAGATGAGGAATCTGAAAGTCAAAGAAGCTAAGTAACTTACCGAGGTCACATAGCCAATGAATGGCAGAGAAGAAGTTCAAATCCAGGTATTTCCAGTGTCAAAGTGCATTCCTTTTCCGTGGGGCTGGGCTAGCTATTGGAGGAACGATGCCACAGAACACCACTTCCACGGCTGGCTGGAGCTAACTATCCATGTTCATGGGCAAAGATAATTTTCCTTTGGCCCTATTCCTACAAGGCTTGGCCTTCAACGCTCTAAGAAGCTATGTCTGCCCCACGAGCATCTTGAATAAGCAGATAAATTTGGTATGTAAACCAGCTCAAAGAAATGAAAGTGTCCAATCCTGTAGAATACAATAACCTGGAAGGGCATGTTAGATAGGATACCAAGTAATCTTTCTTTGTCTATTTCTATTTTCAATTTTTCCTGACAATTCCTTCATTTATTCATTCCTTTGACAGTTTTTATTAAACACACCCCTCATCTCAGTGCCACTCTGGTTATTCAAGATGCATTAAGGAAAAATACAAAATTCCTCTCCTCGTGAGACCTATGTTCTAGTACAGGAGACAGACCATACACAACTTTCTTCTAAACAAATCTTCTTTTCCTTAAATTAGAAACAAACCCAAGATTGTCTGGAGAAGCAGGGAAATAGCAAATTCCCCATCAGCCTCGTTTCTCCATTTTCTAAAACTAAACAAATTAATCTGGGATGAAATCTCAATGTGTAATGATTTTTACCCTCTGGCCCTCCATCAGGAGGTCAAGCTGTGGTTAAAGACTATTTGGAGCACCCTGACTAAGAAGCCCTCTGCACTCACCCCACATCCGAGCTGACCACAGGAATCCTCACTCAGGGCCTCCCCCTACAGCCCAGCTCCAAAGCGTCTCTTTAAAATGAGGCAGGAAAGCTCTGAGACATACTTTTCCCCTTACTGATAGCAATTAATGTGCCGCAAGTCACTGCTGAAATAAGTTGCTTCTTTTAAAGCAACTCAAACGGGCTATTTCATTTTCTAGGCCCATTCATTAAGATGTTGATTCACCCTTTAGAGAAGCAATTGAAGCCTTATTTAGGAGGATGACCACTGGTCCAACTTTAGCTTAAGCCCTTGGACCCGGAGGTTATTTACTGCTTGGTCATTCAAGGAGGGCGAGAGAGCGTCTTATTTCGATATTTAATTCAAAGAGGAATTGGGAGGGAGGAGGGTAATGAAATTACCGGTTAGAATTAGTATCACTGGCAAGAGTTTTTAAGGTCATTGAAGAGTCATCAACCCTTACAGATGACAATGCCAAAAGAAATAGTAGTTCTAAAAGGGAAAATACCAATTGTTGTCTTGTCAAACAAAAAACTAAGCATTGTGTTCTGCATGAACACCCAGTAGCTTCCACCAATTTTGCAAAGCATGTTTCCCTTTGGGCGGGGATTGTCAGGTCTTCCCTTCTATTACATCCTTCTATTGACATACTGGAGGCCCCAGGGGAGGACAGATCCACCCAGATATTTGTGACTCTAAAAGTCCATTTGCGTCATTTGCGTCCAAGACGGGTCATTATTCTAGGCTCAAACGACATCCTGCAAAATGAAAACAAGGAGACCTTTGACCAAAAACTGGGGAGGAGGTGCGAGAAGAAGCAAGGGGTTGGAGAACTGGGAGGGTGTTAAAAGACACAGCTAGTGTTTCGCGAGTTTTGAGAAACAAACTTCCTGCAGTGTAATGTAATTACAACCTTTTCTGGGCTAAGTGTAGTACCCTGGAGATTACTATAAGTAACTTATAATAGAATTTTTATTAGCAGTAGTAATTTTTTATGATAATTAGAGTAATCTGCAGCCCATAAAATCAGAAGATATATAGTTATATCTTTTGTACAGGAAAAGTGTTTCTTCCAACTATGGAAACATCATAAACGGCAAATGCAGCTTTACGGCCACCGTTGGCTTTTATGTTGGGCTGTTTGGTGTTCCTTTCCTTATTAACACTCTTCATTACTTTGGCAGTAAACATTTGATGACAAACTCAAAATGTGCTCAACGCGATCAAAAGGCAGCAGAGGCCTCTCTAAATGCCTACTAGCCCAGGGTCCTCTCCCTCCCCTGCTTTCTCGCCTCTGTCCAGAGGTTTCACAAAGACAAAGTGATTTATTAACAAGCACCCCCATGCCCACCCCCAAGCTCAGCCTTGTGAGCATCTGTGTTTTGGGTCGGACAGAGAACTATCACAAAATTATCCAAATAGGCCATAATTCCATGAGAACTACTGGGGCTAGCTGAGTTTGCCCAGAGGAGTATCAGGAGAGACTTGAAAAGAATACTTATGTCTACACTGACTGTGCACTGGTAAACGGATGTTATGCTAGCTGCTATAACAAATAAGCCCCCACATATCAATGGCTTAACACAATAAATGTTTATTTTTGGCTTACCTACTTGTCAAGTGCCAGTGAACTTGGTCACAGAGTATATTTTCTCCAAGTGGTGATTTTTAGAGACCCAGGCTCCTTCCGTCTTATAACTCTACCATCCCCTGGGGCTTCATGGTAATCTGCATCCATTTGTCAAATGCAGGTAGAGAGAAGGAAGAGGGCACCCATTTAGTTAAAATCCCGTCCCAGAAGTGATGCACTCCATTGGTGAGAACTAGTCACATGGCCACAACCAGTTGCAAGGGGTCCTGGGAAATTTCATCCTGGGCATGGCAGCTGCCCCCATTCAAGAACTCTACTCTATAGAAGAGGGAGCAAGAATTTGGTTGAGCAGCCGGCCCATCCTTACCCCACTGGACAAGACATGTCTAGATTTATACAGACTGTATGGAAAGATTTGAGGATGCCAAGCTCTTCACAGAAACAAAGCATCATGAGTATAAAATTTAAGAACAAAATTCTAAAGTCAGACCGCTTGTGTTCAAAGCCAATATTTTCCCTTTATTGCCATCACAATATCGTTCAGATTATTTAACCTCTCTGAGCTTCAGTTTACTCAGCTGTAATATAGGAATAAAAATAGCTAAAATAAAATGAATACATTAAGTAGGCTATATACTAAGTGTGGTATAAATGTTATTTTCTCTAACACTCATTGAAACTCTATGAGGTAGGTGTAATTATTATCTGAGCTATACAAATGGGGAAGCCAAGGCACAGAGAGGTTAAGTCAGTTGCCTATGGTTACACACGTTACAGTGGACTCAGGATTCAATCCTAGACCTCTTAGGCACTAACCACGCAGCCTCATTAATGCTAGTGCCTATCTCATAAGGTTGTTGTGAAGATTATATGAGATAGTAAGTAGAAAAAGATTTTAACAGCTAGTAAGCCCTTAATTTATTCAGCTAATTCTTTATTTATGCCACCATCATCTATCTCCTCCATTAACTGGTTACAACGCCCCAAATACACACAATTGGAATCATTGCTTTGGGTTAAGGTAGCATTTTTCAAAGACATTTTTGCCTAAGTCTATTCTCAAAGTATACTGCTTAAAAAGGGACTCTGTGGACAAATAAATGTGGAAATGTTGAATAATACCCCACCTTGGAGATTCATAGGCATATTAGCCTATCAAAGGCACCGATAAGTCCTGCAATAAAGAAACCTGTTTAACTTTGTTTAACCCCGCAATTCTCAAATTTGTTTACTTTTGGACCCCTAATTAATGTAATTTATTAACACTCTAAGGAGCTAGTGTTCAATTTAATATACTTTACTGCACACTGGGTAATGTTATAGTGTCTTCAGGAGTTCCCAGTTGAAAAGTATGTGTCTGAAAGCTATGCCTGCAAAACCTACCTGAGGATGGGGCTTAGGAATTTGGATCAGGAGACTGATGTTTTGTAAATGTGTCTGTTTCTACTTATTAAGGATTGGGGGAGGGGGCACTATTAAAGCTCTGCTGTCTTTCCCAGAAATTCCTGGTAATTTTTATTGACATCATCAAAAAGAGTTAGTTATAGCTCTGTTGATATCTCAGTGCCTTCTATTTACCTGATCTTCAGCCCCAAGAAACAACTTTGCCCTCAATATAGAGGAGACATCAATGGCTGTTGACTTGGATAGGGGAAAGGAAACCAGTTCAAGTTCCCTTTTAGCTACATTATTTCATTTGGAAATGTAATATAACCTTGCAACATATCCCTGAGTTAAACCCCCCAAAATCTTGATTGTTGAATCAACCAGAAATCAACTAACTAGAATTCTCAATTAACCAGAAACTTGTCCCTTCACTATTCATTGGAGAAGAAAGATAAATGACAAGTTAGTAAGCTGATAACAATAATTTTAAAACAAATTGGAAAACATTTTCTATAAGAATGACAAAGATATTATCCTTAATGAATAAATAGTTCATAAAAATCAATAAAAAATATTGAGTTAGAAAATATAGGCAAAGGATAGGAATAGATTAGGTATAGAAAATGCAGATAGCTAATAAACATAGAAAGTCATTCTTGTATCAAAAATGTAAACTAAAATTGATAAAACCCAATTTTTCACTTGGCAAATGAATAGAGATTAAAATATCCCCCAAGCTTGTCAGAGTACCAAACATAAAATTATTTATGTCCATTGACCTGGTAATGCCAATCCTAGGAATGTATGCTAAAAAAAAAAAAAAAAAAAAAAATCAGAGAATCAAATACAGACCTGTGTACAGATATATTTATTGCAGTGCTATTCATAATATTGAATGAAAAAATATTAGCCTAATTGCAGAGAAAGATCTGTGAATATCATGCTTATTCATAGTAGAATATTATGATGAGTATAAAATGATATTTTCAAAGCTGTATTAATGAAAAAGGAAAATTCTCATATAATTAATACTAAGACAAATTACAAGATATAAAACTACATTTATACTATTAACTCAATTATTTAAATACACAAGAGGGACAGAAAGAGAAAGAAAGGGAGGAAGAAAAACAAAGAAAATATAGCCAAAGATGTTAACAGTGGCTGTTTCTAGGTTGTAAACAGAAGACATTTTGGTTTGTAATTTTTACTTTTCTATATTTTTCAGCATTTCTACAGTGCCCATGAATGATTTTTGTAAGAAAAATGAAATAAAAGCAATAAAAGTTAGGAGCAAAAAATCTAAGACATTTTTCGATCACTGCTGATTCAGGTCAGCTCTCTCCCCCTTTCGTGCACCCAAGCCTGTCTCGTGGAAACTGATGTTTATTCAGAACGGCGGCTCAGAAGCCCTGTGAGATCCTCAGTGACCGAGAAAACATTCACCGAACTTACCGCACTGAACTTCCTGAGGCGGGAACGTGCAACACCACATCTTGGAAAGATTTTCAGCAATAAGATTTGAAACCAAAAGACTTCTTGGCTAGCCCTCATGTAACCAAAATATCATGTTAACCAAAATAGCACATTAACTGAAAATTCTGATCAGGTGAGATTCTACTGTATAAGTGATTGTTTAATTGTCTGCTACTCTGGTTGACTCAAACCTCTGCCATTTTTTTAATAACATGGAAAACTAAAGCCTGTCTCTGTCACTCAGTTATAGAACACTCCTTCCTCTCTCTCCTGTGGCAGAGTTTACCCTTGTGTTCACCAAATCCTTTATTGTTTTCCTCCTAGGCAAACGCTTAGACTGCATTTCCCAGTCTCCTTGGCAGTAGGTGCAGCCGTGTAATGAGTGCTGGCTAAAGGAAGGTGATCAGAGTGATGTACACCACTTCCAGGCCTGGCCCATAAGACCCTCCCCTGTGCATCAACTCACTCACTCTTGGTCCCCATGTGCTGGACACATGAAGAAAATCCAGTGGACGACTCTAAAGGCCTAAGCTATGGGGAACCATTAGATGGAAGGAGCCCGAATCCCTGAATGACTGCATGGAGCCGAGTGCATGCACATGCACGCGCGCACCTGCGCGCGCGCACACACACGCACAGCAGGCCTTTTTGGGCCTGTGTCATGAACGAGAAATAAACAATTATTGTGTCACATCACTGAAGCCTGGGGAGGTGTGTGTTACAGCAGTTAGTTTACCCCGATGAATATATGACCTTACAACAAACCCACTCAGTGCACTACTCTTGGTAGGATGATGGCAGAGAGGCTTTTTAGATGAACCAGAAGATTTAGAGATTATCAGGCTTGGATTTAAATCCCAGTTCCACCACCTTCTAGCTCTAGAGCCTTGAGCAAGTTAAACCTATTTCTCTAAAGCTCAGTTAACTTTTCTGGAAACTAAGTATAAAAACAGTGCCCATCTCATGGTGTTGCCATGAAGTATGAATTAATGTGTGTGATTGAGTGCCTAGTGCAGTTCCTAACAAAGGGTACACAACCAACAAATGGGGCTTTCCTTTCTCCCATGAACAAGATCCATCATAGTAACTGCTTTACTCAAACAAAAACTAAATGTCACAATCCGAAAGCAAAGAGGTAGGTCCCTGAGGTCAGCCTTGCAGATGCTATTCATTTATCGATGTGTTGCCCACGGTTCCCCAGTCCTAGAACTGTGCTCATCATCTCATCCACATATCTTGAACTGAAATGTGTCTGACAAACTAAAAGTAAGAGAATAGAATAGAGGAAGTATCGGTAAAGGACCCTAAATAACCTACGCTGTGTTTGAGTGTGGCTGATGTCAGTCCTGTATCCTCAGAACAAAAATCATCCAGGATTGAGATTGTGGAATAAAGAGCCTTCCTTGGTTCATTCGTTCGGAAACACCCACACACAGCTACTGAGAATGACCAGGCATCGTGGTAGATGCTGTGGTTATAACAGTGGAAGGAGCCCTTAGTCCCTGGGTGAGATACACAAGTAAACAGACAAGTAGAAAATAGTGAGATGGAGGGCTACCACTCATTTATTCACTCATTCAACAAATACTGAGCATCAAAATGTGCCAGGCATTCTTCTAGGTGGGTGCATCAGTGAACAAACAGAAAAAAAAAAAAATCACTGCCCTCGTGAGGTTTACATTTATTTATCAAATAAATAAGTAAAGTGTATTCCATGTTAGATGGTGGTCAGATCCACGGAGAAATGTAAAGCCAGTCAGCGCAGTGGAGAATGCCAGCATAGGATGGGGGTGCCATTCTAGGGCAGTCAGGGAAGCCCTCACTGAGAGGGTGACGTTTAAGCAAAGGCCTGAAGGAGGTGTGGAAGGCGCCATATTGTTCTCCAAGGAACAAGCGTTCCAGAGAGCAACAGCAACAAGGGCGGGCACCTCAGCGGAGGCAAGCTTCCCGGGCCCGGAGGACGGCAGGGAGGCCAGCGTAGCCAGAGCAGAGTGGGCACCTCAGGTGTGGTTATTCGGTCTTGCCCATCGTTTTGCACTCAGCGTTGGCCCTCGGGTGTGTTGGCGTGTGTGCTCCAGCAAGAGTGTGAGAGCTTCCAGCAAGAGGATGCGGGTGTGGAAAGACAGGTGATGGAGGACTGTGATAAAGGCTCATATGAAATAGGCGAAAGACGAGTCTTCTCATGTTTGCCACCATGATGACACGCACTATTGCTCCGTCCTTATCCAGAGATAAGAGATTGCAGTCCTGGAGGTCCGCGGTGGGGCGGGGGTGAAGCTCTTGCCATATGAGTAGTTGCTCACGGGACACGGCAGAATTAAACAGGAGAGAGGCCACCACATGGTGACGTGGATGAGGCGGATGAGCGTCAAGGGGCTACAAGGCAGGGCCAGGTCCCAACAGCAGCCCCCAGGGGTTCTTCCCACCTTGGCCACCACCGCTCACCAATGACACACATCCCAGGGGAGAGGGGTGGGCTGAGGGGTCGTCGGTTGTTTCTATTCTACTCTAAGCCACAAAGCTTCCTGGGGAAGGTGCTCTGGTCCTTTTCATTATTTCACTGATTCACAGATCCTCACGCCCCGGCAGGGCCTCAAGTGGGGGCTGACATGAGGAGCAGTGTCGCTACTGACAGTTACAGCAGAGGCCTCGGCATTCCGGGAGCCTAGCACCCTGGGCTCCTTCCCTTGGCACATCCAGTTTTTAATATAATTTTTCTAAAGATGGTCAAGTCTGAGCTTTTAAATAGGATTTTTAAAAATATCGACTTTATTCATTTTTTTTTTGAGAAGGTAAAACCCACTTATTGTGCAAAAACTCAAAAGTCACACAGTGAAAACCTCCCTGCTGCACCTTCCCCCAACTACTCAATGCCCTTGTCAGACCCAGCCAATGGCCTTAGCTTCCTGCACATCTATGGTCCAAAATGATCATGTAGCTCCCTCTCCATTTCTCCCAGCCCTTTAGCACAAGTGATAGCATCTTGCTCTTTTCACCTAATAAAGCATCACAGGAAGAGTCTTCTTCTTCTTCTGTTATGGCTTCACAGAATACTATGCACCTGCTGTGTGGGCGAACCACGATTTATTGAACCAGGCCCCTATTGATGGACGTTTGGGTTTTCGTCAACGTTCTGCTATTACAAACAATGCTGTAATGACTAGCCCTACGTGCACAGCACTGTGTATCTGTTTGAATATATCTGTGGGATGGATTTTTGGAAGTGGGATTTCTCCCTCAAAGGGCATGTGCACTTGTGATTTTGATAGATGCTGTCAAGTTGCCCTCTGCAGAGGTTCTGAGTTACCCCTCCACCAACACTATATGAGGGAGACTCTTTCTCCACACACCGACTTGAAGAGTTGATACTTTTAAAAATCCTCACCTACACAGTTTGTTTTCAGACCTTTTCATCCCTGCCACTCTAATAGGAGAAAATAAAATTTAATTTGATTTATTTTATTTTATTATTTGATTAGTTTTATTATGAGGAGGTTGTTTCTTTGGGGTAGATTGGGTCCCTCCAGATCCACACTCTGCCCTTCCCCACCCAGCTCTGGACCTGGGAGGCAGACCTCTATGAATGATTGCAGCACTGCGGCTCCCTCGCCTCTGCCTTTTAGTTGAGGGTGGCCTGTGGGAGGGATGAGGAAGAAAACAGAGAAAAGGAAGAGAAGAGAAACCCTTCCTGGCCTTGGCCTCACCAAATACTGGTCAGCGCTGGGGTCAAGGGATACAGTGCTCTGCCCATGGGCAAGCATCTCAATGGAGACCCTCTTCCATGGTCACCCCTCTCACCAGGCTCTATAGCATCAATCTCTGTCCTTGCCCCTTTAGGTCTGCGGAGGTTAGCTCCTTCCTGCTGGATCCTCTGCATCCCTTGTGGTCCCCTTAGCCCTGCCCACACCTTTGTACAGAGTGTCATCACCAAACTCTCTTCAAACAATCCCTTTGAAGGTGCCATCTCTTTCCTGCCAGGACTCTGATGGCTGGGAAGATATATATGTATATTTTAAATTTAACATGCTAGCCTTTTGGGGAGTTTGGTGTTGGAAATCAACTGATAACTGCACATCTCAGAAGCAAAAACCCCAAAAGGAAAAGGAGCCTAAAGAACTTTCCAGTTATTTTCCCGGAACAAAAGGCCGTGTCTATTTTCATTAGCCACCTGCTCTCCTGGCAGAGGTGGCAGTTTGAATTTTCTCCTTGGGGGAGTCCAAAATATTCGTGTTTGTCTACCATATCTACTTTTCCTATTAAACCAGCATCTCCAGCCACCCCCAGATACCACCACCATTCAATAGGAGGCTTACCTTCACCATCCAGCCCACCCCACTTTGAAGCTATGTGTGGTCATGTCAAGTCATGTCAGCCACTGCTATCCTCATCTAAAATCTCCAGTGACTCTCAACTTCTCTCAAAATAAAGTGTAAACTCTAACTGACAAGGTCACATGCAGGTTAATTCCGTAGCTGCTCACTGAGCATCTCTTAGGTACTGGGCTCTGAGGAAACAAAGATAAATAAGATGACTGTCTTCCTTTGAGGTGCTTATAGTCTGGGAGTATGGGAGTGATAATAAACTGGTAACTGATATTAGCCGTCAGTGGATTAAAAGCCTATTGGATCTATGCAAGATAAGGATACTTAGTGACCCTGAATTAGAGAATCTCACAAATAAAACCAAAAAATATTTAAAAATACAACAGTATAGAATTTCCTTTGAATGAGGAAATAACTGAATCTGTAATTAACAAGTTACACTGTGTCCAGGAAATACTGATAGAGAGTGAGTGACACTGAGACATTCCCCATCTAGTTCTTAGACTTCAAGGGGAAAGAAATATTTCTTCAGGCACCCGGGTACCACATCAAGACATCAGCAATTGAGAATTCATCCCAATGAGGAACATTTGCAGCCAAAAGATGACAAGGGAAGGTCTACAGAGTTCTCTGAGGAAAACAACATGTGACCCATGTAAATTATACCCAGTCAAGTTGTCATGCAAATATAAAAGCAATAGGGAAATATTTTCAAACATAAAATATATCATGAAATATAGCACCCCTAGTCCTTTATGAAAAATAAAAATGTTCAATGACAAAATGCAGTCAACCAAGAAGCAAGTGGTAAAGAATGAGTGTGACATTTAGTGTCAAAAGACAGTGGAGAAATGGCTACCAAGTTCTAAAGGAAAGCATGAATTTTATACCCAGCCAAGCAGTATTTCAATTCTAAAGGCAATGGTCAACCTTAAGCTTAGGGTAAACAACCCAATGAACTTGTCTTGGTGAAAACAGTGTGATTGGTAAAAATATAGCCAGGTACTTCCTTATACTTTCATAGCTTATAGTACTCCCTTACAGCCCCCCAGGACCCAGCTCACACATACAGCAGTTTTCAGATCTGATGGACCCCCTCTCCAAGGAACTCCCCTCACCCACAGCAAATGTGAAACCCTTCTCTCCTGAGATGGGAGTTCCTCTTTCTTTGAGCCTTCCATTGGTACCAGCAGTCCTAATGAGCTTCTCTTTCTGCACAATAGAACATGTCCCAGCACTGCTTTAGAAGAGGGCAGAGCTAAACTGGGGAAACTAGTTTCCATCCTCAGACTCAACGGAGGATGTTCAGTGACCCAGCCACAACTTACACCACCCCTCTGAGGAGATACACTCTCACTTGCAACATCTCTGCCTCCCTGTCCCAACATTGCTGCTGCAGCAGGACCTACATGAGTCCCAGAATTTCACTGTGACATCCATAGGAGGTTTCTGCTTTTTTCAACTTTTTGGGTTCTCCGTGTGCCAAGGTAATGCCAGAGTGGCCAATATAGAGGCTTGGGGACTTCCATGCCACATCCTATTATGGGAGACTCGTACAGGAATCCCTGAACCCAACTTGTGTGTATGCTAAGGATTTACCTGCTCTCTTCCTCCCTTCCTCCCCCATGGGATAAACCACAGCTGAGTTGCAGTGTTGACCACCGTTCTTCTAGCTCCAACTCAGAAAGTTCTCCCCATCCTTGGCAGGCTTGGGAAAGAGGAACCAACAGGAGGCTTCAGTGGGTGTCATTCATTTGTTTATTTGAGACTTAAGCTCAAAAACCCAGATCCAATCTCCAGAAGCTTATCTTTATGGTTTCCATTTTATTGAATCTCATTTTGCTAATTCCTCGTGATTCCTCACTCGCTATTAGCCATAATGGGTTCTTTATTGGTTTACCCCTAATAATATGTTAATTGATAGTTCTTATTGCTTTAAAACCCAAGCTTTCCCATGTTGAGAAGCCCAAACAATCGAGCCATTGCTAATAAGGCTCGGATATGGGGAGCTTTGTACATTCCAAACTTGGCAGGGCAGAAGGGGGCCGTTCTTTATGCAGTGATGCTCCAACAGGAAGCTCCTTTGACAGCGTATAAAGGCGTGTTGCTCAAGCCACCAGTGGTGGTAGGGAAGGCGAATGGGCGATCTCCATGCAAAGCGTGTTGCTGCCTCCAAAAGCCCCTTCCTGACAGGTGATGCTGCGGGCACTCATGGCCTCAGCCTGCCGCCAGCACCATGGCGACACACAGCACCAGGACAACACCATGTTCAGCTATTTGTAAACCAAGCAGGAGCCGAGGAAACACCCCGCTCACAAGGAAAACATTGATTTGAAGAGGATTGGAGTGGGGCTCGAGCCTCAACGAGCACGGAAGGGCCTTCTTACACTGACACAATAAATTAGTCCAAAGCCGATGACAGCCCTGCAGATTACCCACCGCCCCACAAAGGAGGGAACGCTCTGGTCCCCTTCACGAAAACACAGATAAAAATTGTGTTCTTCTCCTCTAATGAGGCAAGCTCAGATACAAGTCAATAGAGCAATTCATTAACAAATCTAATGAAATCCCCCAGGTTGCCAGCGAGTTGGCAATGCAAGTCTCCTTGGTCCATATGTGCGGGTCAGATTGCGGAGTGGCTTCCTCTGGCCTATTCACTGCCCACATATGGCAGTTAAGGTCACTGTTATCAGACACTTGCTCTGTACACAAAACAAAATTTCCATATGGCCCATGGAAATGTCCCGGCCCAGCTTCTGGGCGGCTTCCCACGGCTCCCTTTGTGCGGTGCCGGTTAGAAGTGTAAAAGAGGGCGTGAGGGGTTACCTCGTCACTCAATCGCTCCCCCTGCTTTGTGCGTCAGTCTAATGTAGGGAAAATCTGCATCACTTTTTCCCCTGTCTTTCAGGCACAAATGCTCATGTCAGTCTATTAGAACGTGATGGAAGTACTGATCGCAGCCCTTGCATTTAAATCCCTTTGAATCCGCGGTGACCTGCTGGAGAGGGTTCCGAGGGGAAGGACCTTCTCAAGGCTCTTTCAAATCCACATAAATAAAGGCCTTTCCTGGCTTAAAGTGGCCCCTCTGATTGAGCCCCACAGAGCCCCTAAAAAAAGCCCAACACGATTGTCATGGATATTACATGACAGTAACAAGAACAGGCCAGCAGAGACAAGGCTCCGGGACGCACAAAACTGGAAGGGGCTCTCTCCATGATTTGGGCCTCGGATTGTTGACAGCCCAGTAAATAGGCTGTTTAACCCTTTGAAAGTGAATAAAGAGGGTGTAGACAAATGCTTTCTGATGGAGTTTGTGCATGTAATGAGCAAGAGTGTACACACTCTCAGAGACTTCGGGGACTCGGGGGGTGGAAGGGGGCTGGCTGAGGATGGCGGGCGGCTTCCTCCTTACAGAGCGGACAGAAGTCTCATTAGAATTTCTTATGAAATTGACGGAATGAGGCGGGGGTCAGGGAGACCAGATCTGGGCGTGCAGGTGACCAGGATGTTTGGGACACAGCAGTAAAGCTTGTCACAGTCTCCTGTGGCCCCCATGGCTTGTCAGCATCTGATGCTCTGGAAAATTTGGGTAGTGGTCCCAGTGGCCCTTGTTTCCTCATACCTTCACAGGGTGACAGCAGCAATATCAATAACAACCAGAGCCAACAGGTAGGTTTCCGGCTGCGGCAGACACCCTGCAAAGCCTGCTGTTGACGTTATCTCACTTAATTGTCACAACCACTCTGCAAAGTAGAAGCCCTCAACCCATTTTGCAGATGAGGAAAACTGAGACACAGAATGGTTGAGCCACTTGCGAGAGAGTCACAGCTGGAGAGGGGTGAAATGAGGCTCAGAACATTCTTACCCCCTCTGCTCACCTGCTTCCAGACCTGTCCTCCCATTGTCTCAAAATGGGAAAATTCCTGTTGAGCTGTCTCTTTGTTTTAATAAACGCGATAATGCAGTCTCAGTCTCCCCTCTCTGTCTCTCAATTTGATTTGGGTGAAAATATATTCCTATTGACCTAAGAAGCCAAAATAAACAGAGGAATGAAAACTGCCTCCCAGAAATTTAAAATTATGTATATTGCCTCCAATTTCATAAGCTGTTTAGGTTCCCACTGAAACGACTCCCCCGTGAGCCACAATTCCTACGGCTTGGCAGCTGCGAAGTTTCCATAAATCCAAATACTACTGTTTCTAACCTCTGACTGTACCTTAACTGGGAAGGGCCTTTTTAATTCATTTAACTCATTTTAATTGTCTTTGGGGGATGAGAGCTTTCTCTGGCCAGCTCTGCTGGCAGGGGGAGCTGATTACAGAGCTGAGGCTGCCACTCACCAAGACCCCTCATGAAAATGCATGCCGGGCCCCGGCACCCCTCGGTAATTCTAATATTTCTTCCTTACTGTTTATGTCAGAGAGTCATTACTGGGAGAGGCTGACACATCTGACATGTGTGGCATCCACACACATTAGGTGGTCCTTAGATAATTTTTAGACAAAGTTTAGTTGGTGTAGCAGGAGCCCAGCCCTGTTGTAAGCAGCAGAAATAAAAGGGAAAACATCTCCTGGTGTTGGCTCCTCGCACATTATGATTAGCCCTATTTGTCCAGGTCTCTTTCTCTGCACCTCACAGCTGTAAAGTTTTTCGGGTCTGGGGCCAGGTCATAACCATGTCTGTACCCTCCTCATCGTGCCTGGAGGGTGGTATTTCTATCGTTAGCTATAGCATCTCCAGCATTATGCTGGATAATTTACTTACAGTGTCTTCTTTCACGTTCCTATCAAACTTAGGAGGCAGGTTCTATTACTGTTTCATAGAGAAGAAGATCTGAAGCCCAGAGAGGTTAAGCAACTTGACCAGAATTAAACAGCTCACGTGCCTCAATTCAAACCATGATGAGCTTTCCACCACGCTGCCTTGTTTAGTGCAGCATCAGCACAATCAAAAATCAGTAAGTCCATGTTGTCCACATTTCCGTGGGAGGCTGGGGTTCTAGCCAACAGATATTTCTTAACCCATCCGCGACCTTGGGCTCACTGGTTCCCTCCTCCCCACCGCTCTTCATCTCTGCTGCCCCTACTGTCACTCCTGATACTCTGGGCCTTCATGTAAGGCAAGATCAATCCACGTTAAGAAATGTCTCCTAATTGCTTGTGTTTTACTACTGAGAAATAAATGAGCATTTTCCATCACCTGATTTAATAGCACCTACTCTGACTGCGAGAAGAGGAATCAATGGCTGGCGACGGGAAAGGAGCATTTTTTTTAATAACTCACACTTTAGCTACGTGATCTCTAAGTTATTACAAATCATAAGGTTAAGACCTCTTAGACGAATCCTAGCTGCTTAAAAATTTAAAACTCCAGGGTAAAGCGGTGAAGTACTAATGAGCTTCAGGCTACTAAATATCAGAATCTAGGGGGAGAAGTCTTGTTTTATGTGAGAGCCCATGAGTGCATAGCAGCCAGTCTGTGAAATGTTTAAGGAAGAACTATATTGGGGGGAGCCAGTGGGTGTGGGATAGGGGTGCAGAGAGATGAAAAAGTAATGGGGGTAACTTAGAACATTCCAGATGATTCTGGCTGGTTCTCTGATTGAAAAATTTGAGATTCCTCCAAGTGCTTCCTTATGTCAATGCAGCATTAGATTTCCATAGAACATCCTTTCACTCTCTGAAGAGAAGAAAGAAAAGCATTCTATGAACTGAAGCGCCTTCACACCATGGTTGGATGGGTGTGTGTGTGTGTGTGTGTGTGTAAACGTTTCATGAGGAATTGGGATTAAAATCTCTAAGAAAATATAGCAGGCAGAAGCGACATGCAGTGTTTATTTTCCCAGTGGAAATGTAAACAGTGGCAGGAGAAGATGAAAATATTTAGAGAACAAACTGACCCGACCCAATTAAACACTCCGAGAAATTCCTGCCTCACAAAGAGGTGCAGGAGCTGGTGGGCTTCACTGCCTGTGTGACGGCATGTGTCACACATACCTGACTGCCCCCCCAAACCCGGATGTTAAACGCCCCTCCAGCTCATCACCACGCACACCATCTGAAGCAGCTCATGGTTCACAGGGGCTGATAAGGACCTGATAAAGTTGATACTCCGGTTCAAAGGTTTCGCTGGCATGCGAGATGACAATTCTTGGGTTATTTCTGTTTCCTGCCCTTTGTAGGTCGGAATCAGTTTCTCATTGGCCCCATCTATTATTGTCAGCTCCACTCCACACTCCTGATTCAGGAATGGCCCACAGCGACACCCCTCACATCGTCCTGGGATTCCCCCAGCGTCCCAACTGGGGCTGACGATAAATCCCCAAAGGACCTCATTTTAATTAAGGATGCTAAAATGGGCCATTTGGAGGGAACTCCTGTTTGCTCAACACAAACCTCCCACTATCCGGCCAGCGTGGGTCTGAGTTCCACATTTAAAATTAAATTATGCTTGGGATAATATTGTCTTGAGCTCACAGTTGCTGACATGGATGTTGACAAAGACTTAGCCAGTATTTTAATAAGAAAACAAAACACAGGAAAAGGCGCCCGAGTTTCCAGGCAGATCATTAAGAAGCCGCCTCGGAGGCTGGAGGCTGGCGCTGACTGCATCACAGTTCGTCATACAACTTAAACTTCTTTTGACATCTAGTTATGTCGAAATGTGACTGATCACCTAGGGGTTGGAGCTCCTGAGAGGGAAAAGTTCACTGACAGACAGCCGGGCGAAGCAGCTCTTAAATGAGAATCAAGAGAAAGTAGCATCCGGTCATCCTGACACTCGGCAGCTGCTACCTGGATCCGTCTAACTAAGGCAGGCCTGTTCTGGTGAGTTCTATTAGCATCTGCACGCTTCCGTCTCATTATCACACATCTGCCCACCTTTATTCCAGTGACGCCACCTCTCATCTGACAGCTTAGGCATTGTCAGGGACTGGATATTAGGGGAGCAGGGTACAGCAGGCACACGGTGTTCGCTTTTATTTTTTAAACACTGGAGTGCGGTTTGACAGTATCACGCGTGGAGGTAAAAGAGATAATTAACATATTGGGCAGTTCCTAAACAAAGCCGAGGCTCGGACCCCGGGTGAAACCGCTGCTGCGTGAGTGGGGTTGTTTGCGGGGCTGGGAGATCGAAGCCGTGTAGACCTCAGCTCTTTGCCCAGTTCCACAGCAGAGAGCCAAATGCCAAAGATGAGCTTAACTTTCCAACATTTCAAATTAAAAATAATAAAATAAAAAATGCATGCTTCGATTTTGATCAACTTAACCATCAACAACCTGACTTGGGGATTTTCTGCAGGACCATAGCATCTCCGCTGTGTCTGATGCTTCCAAATGGACCTCCTGCTGATGGAGGAGAGGGCTAGAGCCCCTGCTTGCCCTCAGATTCCTCCCTTCAGTAAAACAACAGGCAAATACAGCTCCACTTATGTAAACCACAACCTCACCTAGCTACCCAGAAACCAGAAATCTACCCACTGCCCCTGCCCCCCGGAACCAGTGGGGGTGATGCTGGACACGCCGAAATGTTGGCTAGAAGGGCTTGGGGGTTCTTTGCTCGTTTCTAGTTGCCAGAGGAACTGGCTTTCCTGCTTGCCTGCTGGCCTCTTCTTGGGCCCCTCGGTGTTCAATAATCTTGGGTTCTGAAGGGCTTTGAGAATTCCTGAGTTGAGTTCTAGAGGAAGACTGAGGTCCCTGGCACAGGAAAGATACAGGATAAAGCATGGTCCCTCTGAAGGGAGGGAAACCCAGCCCCCTGCTTCCCAGACCCTGATAACACAGAGGAAACAATAGAATTTGGCAGAGAGGACGAAAGGTGCCCACTGAGACTCAAACCCCAGGGGACCCCAAACAGAGCCCAACACGGCACCCCAGACAAGCCCCAGCCAGCCTAAGAAGCTGGTGTGTGCAGTTGCATTTAGAGCCATTTAGGAAACTCCTGGCTTCCCTCCCAGCGCTCATGGCTTTCATCCCTCTGATATTTCTTTGTTCTCCTGCTCGCTGAGGGTTTGTATAGGTTAATGGAAAAATTACTGCTATTTTGCAACAATGCAATCAAAGTCAGTTCAGCAAACCCTGATAAAGTGAGAATAGCTTATTCAGATTGAGCTGGCAGGCCTGAACTCACAATTGCAAAGTTTGAATACAAAATAAGATATTCCCTTTTTTAAAAAAAAAAGACAGAATCCGTTGTCATTCATGCTAAAAAGGCATTACAGACTGTCGACACTGTACAGAAAAATAGGAGATGTTGACCTTTTTATTATAGACTTTTCTCTACCGTGGCCCTTCTTTCAACTGCACATCGCTCCCCCCGCTCCCCCCGCCCCCCTCTGCACTCACACACACTCTTTTCAGCTGTATGTTATCTCAAATAATTACCCTCGCTTCTGGCTGTCCCCGGTGACTTCTGCTGCTAAAAAAGCTACTCATTGTCGGAGACTGAAGGGGGATTTCAAACCTGCTTCTCGTGGCCGGGCAACGGCTCTTAATTAACCACTCAGGTATTCAGGAAGCTCCCAGCCCAGCTCGCTTCCATATGGCTGGAACATGTCCGCAGTGATAATCACGGAAGGAAATATTGTATCAAAAAAGAGCTCACACAACCGAAAGCTTGTGCAAATTATTTTTAATGATTCTTCTCTGGTGAGACAGCTTATTTGTTATTTCAAGCAGAGAGAGAGGAATGCATTCGTCCTTGACCCAGATCCTCACGGCACACGCCCCTCGTACGGCGGACCCCAAGTCTGAGGCCGGACGCTGTCACAAAGAGGGCACCCCAAGTAGCGAAGACCCTCGAGATGCTCTAGAAAGCTCGTCCCCCTATGATTTTCATAAGCTTTTGTTTCTATTGGGTGCCTCACTCTTCTCAAACACATTCACATACACACACACACTGAATTCACAGAATTTCCAATAAGCAAGTGATTTTAAATAGCTCAAGGAGCAGCTGTTGGGCAGTACTGCGTATATTCAAGCCTTTTGTATTTCTTGCTGTAAATAATTGGGGGGTGCAAGTGAAGGTGGTGAAGTTTATAAATCTAATTAAAAATGAAGTTGCATTTACATTTTAAAAGCACCCATCCACCAGCGTACTATGTCACTAGACATTATGTACGATTTTACTTTGCGACAGAAATCATTACATTTAAAAATTCATTACGGCAAGGTTAGTTAGACACATGATGGATGCAGCTTTAATCCTGCCATATATTATTACAGTTAAAATGTAAATGATGAAAAATATTTTGTGCTTATCAGCATTTATGTGGAAATGTGTTTTACAGTGATATATGGTGTTATATTTCTATTATTGAGATGAAAAGAAAGCAGTACAAAAAGATGAAGTGTTTATTAAAACATGGTTACTTGTGATAACATATTCCTGTTGTACATGACTTGAAACATATTCACTGAGGGCATTTGTCCAAAACAACTGTGAAATGTATTTGCTGTGTGAATCGGGCTAAGTTTTTTTCTTCTGATTACAGCTCTTTTTAATAGACTAATATTAATTCAAAATCATGTAGAACGCTGTGAAGTTGGCAGCTCTGTTTCCTTTCTGACGTGGCTAAAAATGCACGTGTGTGTGTGTGTGTGTGTGTGTGTGTGTGTATTTAGAGACACAGTCTACGGCTATAAAAAGAAGGCTTGTGTGTTTATTTTGTACCATCCTCCAGAGGGAAGCGGGCCACCCAATTGAGTGATGTTTCCAAAATGATGTCATCAAAGGCACAGTAAAATCGTATTAGAGTTGTAATTAACTTAATGGAAAAGTAATATCAAACGTCACTTTCCAATCAGGTGAGCATAAAAAAAAATGGAAAGGCCACATTGGGTCCATTGGTTCCATAGGGGAACAGGCATATTTCAGGTGGGACCATGGAAGATCTGATGGGGCTGGAGCCCTGCAGACCTCAGATACCGTGCCGGGCGGGACAGTCACCTCCGAACTCCACCTTTGCCAAGTTCGCTCACAATGTGGTTCCTGCCTCCTGCTCCCCTCCCCGTGTTTCGCCAGCTCCAGAACAATAGCACAGCCAACTACACAATGAAATAGAATACAAAAAGAAAATAAACCCCCATCAGCAACCAACAAAAAAAAAAAAGAGAAAATTTATGACTACATACTATTTAAAGAAAAGGAACAAATGACAATGACAAAAAGCCTTCCTACAGACATTCTCTGCTGTATCTCTCATCATGTAGGACAAAGTGCTTAATATGTGACCCAAGTGTCCCAGCGTCCTTCCCCCCAGAACCTTTAGAGGTAGACTATTATAATATTACCCAGGTACTGAGGAATCATATCTGTTAAAGGTCCAGGGTACCTGATTCACTATATAAACTGTGACTCTTTCTCCCACCTCCTGCTGATGACAGAGCTTGTAATAGATTTGGAATTGACCAGACTTGGAAATCAATTCCACCTTCCCTTTCTTTCATTCAGTGTCCCAAGTGTCCCCTGGGTGAGGGTAACATGGACTTGATGCAAATTTCCATCAGGTCTGCCCCCTTTTTCTTCTCCTAACATCTGCTTATAGGAGGATATTGTTGTGTACATTAGCACTGTAAAGTTTCACACCCTTCGGGCTACCTTTGGCACAGGAAGCAGGGACCCAGCGAGCCAAGGATAATACAGGCCTCGGTATTTCCTATCCCAGGACTCTCCCTCGCTCTGCTCCTCGGCCGCCTGTAATTGTTATCTTTAGGAAGTCCAAGGTGGGGGAGAGGGAAGGCTTATCTGGCTCCCATCCTAGTTGTAGACATGAAACTCCTCCCCGTACACCTTGGGAACGTTGTCACAGAAGGGTGACATCCGCTCAGATTCCACAGCCACTGAACGGGCCCATGACCTACGCTGTCCTGCACCTTCCTGTGTCTGCCGCATAAAACCCGACTCAGCCGATTTCCTTCAAAGCGCAGGTTGTGGACGAGGATGTCTTCCCACTCCGTGAGGGAGGGAAGAGCCCAGCACCCTCTACAAGGCATGGTTTTTCTCTCTCATTTCTCTCCCTTTTTTTTTTCTTTTTAAATTTTTAGTTTTTTATTTTAAAGAAACACACACTCACATAAACACATACACACGCACGCACGCACACGCGCGCACACACACACACGCTTTCTCAAGGAAACAAGGGCCCTCAAAACAACTTGCCCAAAGCACACCCCTCCAGTCCATTTTCCTGCTTCAAGAATTTCCCCAAGCCAGGATCCCAGAAGCCATGGACTGACATGAAGTTGCCCTATTAAACGTATTTATTTCTCAGAGCTGAAGAATATTTGCTGAAAGCCGGATTATCACATGGTAGACCACCAGCAGCTGTTGAAAACCAGGGCATAAACGCTTGTTTGTGTCTTTAATGGCCCACTTAATGATGGAGAAAGTATGTTATTCATAATAAAATGCCAAGGAATAATCTTAATACCCCAATGCATGGCACTAGTGAATTAAGAAACATCTGCTATGTCATAAAAGGACACTTTATTCGGGGTCTACATTAAAAACATGATTCCATGGCGTTCTGCTGATTTATACTGTATACAACAAATTATAATATCTTGAAGTAATTATACTTTACAATTAAACCTACAAGGGCCACTCTTGGAAGAAGAAAACATCCTTCCCAGTCTTTACCATTCTAGATCATTTAAGCACCTACTGTGGCCTTGCCTCAATATGTTTCACCAAAGCAATGTTTAAAATCTCTCTTGGTGTTTGTGCCTCTCTAAGAAGATAACCAAACTGAACAATACTCCTGAAGTCACCACTGCAGAATAAAATGGCTATCGGGATTCAAGGGGAAAAGTGAAAAAATAAGTCCTGTCTACCTGTCTCTTGTCTGACTCTAACCCTGTTGCTTATTTTAATGTCACTTGGGGGAGAAAGATCCAGGACCTGGGCCTAGTTGGAGGTGAAGAGGGTGACTTCATTCCCACCGGCTTAGAGTGTGTATGTGTATGTGTGTGTGTGTGTGTGTGTGTGTGTGTGTGTGTGTGTGGTGGAGGCAGGGAGGTATGCCCCCAGAGAATCTGGGACAGAGTGGCCTTAGAGATGTCCCTGAAAGGGGAAAGGTGCTGAAGAGACAGGGGTGGCCAGCCCAATCCCAGCCCTCACCCCCTCTACTCCAGATGGCGTCTGTCTGCAACACACCCGCTATCACACCAGGAAGCCATGTGTCACCACCTCCATGCCCAACACCACTCAGGAGGCCGGGGACATGTCTATTGCTTCCTGGAGCTGAGTCCTCAGAAAGGCATACGAAGCGAGAGGAAAGATGAGTTATTTTAAAAGCTGGCTGCAGGGCAAGCTGGCAGTCCAAGGGCAGCAGCTCTTGCCTCGGGCTGCTTTGGGGAACGACCGGGGCAACAGAAAGAATACCTGTGCCAGACTCCACCCCCAGGGATTCTGGTTTCATTAGTCTGAAGTGCCCTTCCCCCAACACACACACACACACACACACACACACACACACACGCACATACACAAACACACACACACACACTAGTAATTTTTTAAAAGCTCCCCAGATGATTCTAATCTGTAGCCATGGTCACAGACTACTGCTCTAAGGAGATTGGATTTTTTTTTTAAAGAGGGGTAGACTTTTGTCCAACAAACACCTCCATGAGCTTTTTTGGTTTCAGAAAGTAAGGCTGCCTGCTCTTAGTGGGAATGTGAAATGTTAAACGGTGCTGCCACTATGGAAAACAGTATAGTGGGTCCATAAAAAATTAAACCTAGAATTACCATATGATCCAATAATTCTACTTCTGGGTATATACCCAAAAGAATTGAAAATAGGATCCTGAGAAGGTATTTATACACCCATGTTCATACCAGCTTTATTCATGATAGCCAAAAGGTGGAAGGAACCCAGTGTCTATGGATGGATGAACAGATAAACAAAACGTGGGAAATACATACAACGAATATTACTCACCCTTAGAAAGGAAGGAAATTCTGACACACGCTACAGCATGGGTGAAACTTGAGGACATTATGCTGAGTGAAAAAAGCAAGTCACAGAAGGACAAATACTGTGTGATTCCACTTACACGAGTTTCCTAGACTAGGTAAATTCATAGAGACAGAAAGTAGAATGGTGGTTTCCAGGGCCTGAGGGGGAGGGAAGAACGGAGAGTTAGTGTTTAATGGGGACAGAGTTTCAGTTTGGGAAGATGGAAAAGTTACGGAGATGGATGGTGGTGATGGTTGCACAACAATGTGAATATACCTAATGTCACTAAACTGTAGACTTAAAAAGTAGTTAAGATGGTAAATTTTGTTATGTTTATTTTACCACAGTTCTTAAGAATTTTAAAAGTGAGGCTGCCTGGGCTACTCTAGAGAGAGCTAGCGACTCTGCATAGTAAAGGAACACAGCAACACAAACTTTGGTCTCTGTAAAGGGGCAGTTGGTAAGTATTTCAAGATTTGTCAACCAACCAGTCTCTGTTGCAAATACTGAGCTCCGCTGTAGAAGCAGAAAAGCACCTAAAGATGACACGTAAATGAACGAGCATAGTTGGATTCCAATAAGACTTTATTTATGGACGCTAATATTTGAGTTTCACATCATTTTCACAAGTCACAAAATACTATTGTTTTGTGATTTTTCAGTCATTTAAAAACTATCCGTAGCTTGGCAGGCCATACAAAAACAGGCCATGGGCTGGATCTGCCCACAGGCCATCATTTGCTGACCACTGGTCTAGACTCTACTCCTAGTACCAGGACCCTAGGACATTCCATCCACATCACCCAAGCCCGTTTCCAGGGCTGCTCAGATCTGCTCTCCGAGGGTTAACTGTGCCACAGTGTGCAAACCCCTAGGCTGTGTGTGGGGAGTGTGGACGGACCTGGATGCATGGGTCCACACACGTGAGCAAGAGGCCCCTCCCAGGGAGCAAGGGGACCGGGGCAGGGAGAGAAGGGAGGTGAGCCGCAGGCCTAACTCTGAGGAGCTAAGAATTCTAAATTCAAAGCCAGCCTTCCAGATGGCTGCAAAGTTCTATTTGTCAAGGTAGTTGGATAGAACGCTTTAAAACATTTTTTTATTTAAAATGTTTCAAACTTTTAAATGCTTAGACTTCTGGTAAGTGGGCCTCCATTGGTGTCCCAGAACGTCCAAATGCTAACAGTGGGCCCGCCTCCTGTCGTTCTGACACGTGCAGTATGGTCTGCTTCTCATAGCAGTGATGGCACTTTGGAGGGTGCCGGGAACAGTGCTGAGTAGGGAGAGGGGGACACGATAGCAGGTGGCTGAGCGAGGCTCCAGCCAGGCACAAGACATCAGAGTGAGAGAAACAGGGCGCCATCTTCAGGAGCCCTCAGACCTCTTGGTGAGGGGCCAGCCTTTCCTCAGGGGTGGATGCGTAAGGCTTTTCATTTGGATATTAAAGAAAAGGGAGTGTTGGTCCACTCAGGACTGCAGGAGGGTTCTCCAGAGGCCCATCCGAGGCTCCCCTGTCTGCGGCTGCACCAGCTTCAAGTTTAGTGTAGACACAATCAGAGGTTTCACTCCCCCACCCCCAGCACTACCGTGGATCTCTCTCTGGCCAGGTCCATCCTCTTCTGCCTAGCTCATCTTTTAATTTTTTAAGTGCAATTAAAGCTTCAGTCCAACCGCCAGCCTTTGCCCAGACGGAAGCTGGCAACCAAGACAGAAGATGCTTCAGTAAAATTGCTCTAGAGGCAGGCCCTGGCTGCACGGAGTGAAGTAATGTGTGGACCAGACCCACCCTCTTCTGATTTAGGGGCAATAAAAGCCCCTCCCCGAAGCTCGTTCCAGGTCCAACACTGTTTCCCCTACCGGGCAGAAAGAAGACTGGAGGGACGCTTTTATGACAGATAAAATGGGGATAAACTCACGAAAACATTTTTATAATATACATGGATTTGATGAGTCCTTGCACCATCTGAGAATTAATCTGCCGGGAAATATTTCCTAGAGGAATGGAATCTCTAAGGCAGGAGTGGAAACATCTGGGTGGCCCCCTTGCTCATCCTGCCACCAGAGCCAGCACGGGGCCACGATGGGACGGGGCCAAGCAGGCCCCTGGAAAGGTGGCCTTAATACGTGCTCATAGAGGAGCGTCTCCCATTCAGATAAATATATTACAGGCATCTGATGGGTTTAATAAAAAACAAAAGCAATCAAGTAGACAGACAAACCTTCCACGCCGGACACATCCTGTAGAACCCAAAACACACCTCTAGCCTGCCCTCGGGGCTGCTGCAGCCTGATGCCCACACTGCATTTCCAGCCTCACCTCCCACGATGTCACCACACCCTGTCCTCCAGCTAGACTCACTCATTGCCGGTTTCCCAAGTCAGCCTGGTGTTTTCCAGGCTCCAACCTTTTGTTCAGACTGTTCCAACCACTTAGAATGCCTCTTATTTTCAATTCCACTTTCAGAACCTTTAGGGCCCAGCTCAAATGCTTGCTTCTCCATCAAGCAGGGATTTCATCTCTTCTGGCTTTGTTTGAACCTCACTCACATTCAGCATTTTATCATCTGCCTTGGGTCTTCCAGCTAAACCAGACAGTACTTCTCCCTGTATGACCTTGGGGACTAGCACAATCTCTTGGAATCTTAGTTTTCTCCTCTGTGAAACGGGAATGTTAACAGATATGCTAACATCACATGGTTGGTTGTCCGAGGATTCAGTGAGATGATGCATCATGCCTGGCTCAGTCAACAGCGGCCACCATAGGTAGCAGAGTTACACGGGTACCTAGCAGGAATCCCACTAGACCACAGGCAATTTCAGGGTGCAGACTGAGCCTAATGCACCGCGTAGGTGAGTCACATTGATGGACCCTTAATATGCAGTTGCTCCCTTGAATTCCACCCTACATTCTTGAATGAGGTTTACTGGATTATAAAACGTGGGCCTTCCACTTAAGTGACTCCTCTGGCTCCCCAAGAAAGGGCTCTGCTCTGCTGCTTTCCCATGCCTCTCCTTTCTTCTCACTCATGCACTCTAGGTCAGCATTTCCCAAAGCCAGTTATTTGCATGCTGCTGCTATGATTTTTGACATATCCAAGTGCAGTAGCTGAGTTTAAATTTGTCTATTTGACAGCCCCAAGGGAACAATGGTTTTTAAAAAAATAGAACGAATGTCTACCTCATTTCCAGGAGTCTGGAAGTCATCAGTCCAGGGCATGGCGTGGCAATGGAAACCCAGGCCCCTTCTATCTTTTTGCTCTGCTGTGTGTGGCCACCATTCCAAAATCATCCTGGCTCCTGGAGCTCCAGCAGGAAGTAGGAGGGGACAAAAAAAGAAACAGGACCACTTCCTTCAAGGACACATCTCAGAAATTGTATATACTACTGCTGTTTGCAGTGGGTTGGCCAGAATTTAGTCACATGGCCATATGTAGCTGCAAGGGACCCAGGATAACCTAAGGTTTATTCCAGGTGGACAGATGCCCAGTGAAAAATTGGGGCTGTCTTTCAGAAGAAAAAAGAGATGCTGATGTTTGAGGACAGTGAGAAGCTTCTACCCTATTGTGAAATACCTAAATTGTCATTTCTTTTTCTTTAAGCATATTATGAGTTTATCAAAATAACACAGGCACACAATTGAAATAGTCAAATAACGCTAAAAGGTCTATAATGGAAAGAAAACACTTTTCGCTATTCACCCCAATCCACCTCTCTAGAAGCATCAATTTTAATTCTTTTAATGGTTTCTTCAGGTACTAACCTCCACATTTCTAACAGATAATATGATGATACAGCTATCTCTTGATTCATTCATTTCAGGCTTTTTATATTGATTTTCTACTTTGGTAAATAAGGATTTGGCTTTCTTTCTCTCAAACACACACACACCCCTGCCCTCCTTCCTCTCCCCCAGATCTTCCCCACAGGATCGTATAAAACTTTCCAGTTAAAGCAGTATCCAATATTTTCATCATTTTGACAGTGCAAATACCATTCACTGTTGAATCTAGTGGAGTGTCATAATTACGTCCCTTTTTTGGAAAACGTATCTTTTCTTAGAATCTGTGATGGTCTCATTCTTTCATTTTCTTAGTTTTTTAAAAAATATCTGTTTAAAATTCTTCCCATTTCCTCCAATAGCTTCTTAATAGAATTATCCATGTATCAATATATCAGATCATCTATTGGTTTATTTTTTTGTCCTAGAGACCCTCCTCCTGGAGCCCTCTGTCCTCCTGCTCCAATCTGGATCACTTGCCATTTAGGACTGATGTATGGCTGTTAATATTACCTTATCCTGGAATTCTCTTTGCTTATTTCAGGTGTTAGATTTGTTTCCTGGATCCCAAATTCCCATCTTTGATGAAGTGCATCCTCTAGTCGCTTCCTGGGAAGGGGCCCATGGGAGGTAAATGTTCTGTCTGTGAGACGTCTTGATTCCACCTCAACACTTGATACTTTGGCTAGATATAGAATTCTAGGTTGAAAACTCAACATCATTCAGTGTGCTAAAGACTGTAGCTCCTCTCTCCTAGTGTTAACAATCTGCTTCTGTTATTCCTCGCAGTCATTTGTGTGTGACATGATTTCTTGTTTTCTCTCAGAAAGTTTTAGGGTCTCTCTCTTGAGTGTTATGGGGTACCATGCTGAGGAGCCTTAGGTGGGCTTTTTAAAATTCACTGTGCTGAACTCTGGGTGGGTCCTCTCAACCCACATGAGAAAACTCATCTCCTTCAGCTCTGGAATTTTTCCTTATGTCATTTCCTTGATAAATTTCACTCCTCCATTTTGTGTTTTCTCTGTTCTTTCTTTCTAGAAGGCTGGCTAGTCAGATGTCAGATTTCACAGTCAGCTCTTATAACTTTTGAAATATTTTCTTTCTATTTTTTAGTTTTTTTGTTTTATTTACTGAGGTATTTCTTTAACTGTACCTTCCAATCTTTATTGCAATTATTATTTCTTCAACCCTACTTTGAGTTCATAGAGTTCTTTCTTGTTTGTTCCTTGATTGAACCTTAAAAGCAATAGTATCCTATTCTTGCTTCATAGATGCAACATATTTTCATCTCTTTGTGAATATTAATTATAATATTGTGACATTTTCTTTTACTCCTTGCATTATCTCTGAAACTCAGAATTTCTTTACTTCTGATTTCTTGTTTGGTCTCTGTCTTTCTAGGTGGAAGTTTTCTTTTAAAATCTGTGAATCCTTTGCAGCCAGTTTATATTTAAGGATGAAGCACTAACAAAATAACTGGAGGTTCCATCTACCTGAGAGGGCTTGCTGACAGGTGGGGAATTTGATGGAAAACCAGCTTTGTAGTGTGTTCCTTAGTATTTTCTCTGGTTCCAGGTTCGCCGGAAAGGTATTGTCCACCCTTCACCTCCAGCTTACAGATTATCAACCTGATGGTGCATTCTGGGAACTAGGCAAAGAAAGTGCACTGGGGGTGGGGGGAGGCACTTTCTTCAGTTACATAGGCTTTCACTTAATCCACATATTTTTATTGCAGCACCTCATCTTTGTTCTAGCTTTGTTATCTCTTCTCTATCAACTTCTCTATCTGCTTTCCATTTTAACATATTATGGTTAAGCATCACAGATGGCTTCTAGTTTCAGTAGAGGCGGAGACCATATTTTGGTTTCTCATTCTTCTGGATATTTGGGACCGATTCTTAAAAAGAGAAGGGGAAAGAGAAATACCCTGTCATCTTAACTCTGGAAAATCCTATGCTATTGCTTAATTAATATTTGTGTTTAAATTTGACTCATTCTTTTCACTTAACTACATTCCTTCGAAAAGGACATTCTGTATCACTATGGCAAAACGGCAAACTGGAAAGAAACTAGGAAAATACAGAAAGAACAAATAAAATAACATTATTAATTCTGGCCAGCTACTATTGCTTGCTAAAGCTTCTGGGCTTGAGGTCTGCTCTCTCTTTCTCAAAGAAACAGGCTAGCAATCATTAGAAAGATGTCTCTCGTAGAAAGATACACCAATTAGAAAGACATATTAATACTAAATGGAGACATTGGCCCTTTGTTAGCCAAACAGACCAGAAAAATACTCAGAAATGGGAATAACCAACTCAATCTGTAATTAAGGTTATCTCTTGAATACCACCTCCCAGTATCCCTTACCACCTCCCACCGGATCTTTGCATAACTGTCTTCTTGTCATTTTTAAGGTTTCAGCTCAAATTTCTTCTTCTCCGAGTCTTCCCTGACCACTCCCACTAATGTAACCTCTGCTCATATCTCACTACGCTGTTTTACTTCATTCATTAGCAATTATTGCCATTTCAAATGACTCTATTTATTTACTTGTTCATATCCTGTCCCTTCCACACCCCTGCTGGAATGTACATTTCATGAGAGCAGAGACTTTGTCTGCCCCATTCACCCAATATATAGATTCCTAAAATAAAGATTGACACATAGTAGATGCTCAATAAACACCAATGAATGAATAAATGCATGAATGAAAAAAATAAGTTAATTTGCTATCAGTTTCAGACTCTTACACATTCTCAGCCCTCTAGTAGTCTTATTCTCTCTCTCTGTTTCTTCTCTTCTCTCATCCTTCCCCTCTGTCCTCAGGTTTCAACCACTAGGCTCACTCCCACGTGATGGGAAGAAAAGCCATTCTTAAATGATGGTTGAAACCAAGTTGAAATGTGCCAACAGCCCTCACACCACCTCACAACATCTCTCATGATGACCAGCATCTCACAATGGCAGATGCTGGTCAATTAGGCAGAAATACTTTCAGCTTAAAAAAGAGAGGAAAAAAGGGATTTAAAGACCCAAAGGTATTTTTCGCTGACATAAGTGTAATTAATTTCTTCACAAGACAAAATAGACAGAAAATGAATGCCATTAAGAGCTGAGTTTTTATGCTGCCAAACCAACAAATCAATTCAGGGAAAACAGCAAACTGACGTGTTTTGTATTTCCCTCACAATTTTTATTTTATTTAAATGAAATTAGCAATGAAAAATAGAGAGTTCACATAAAATGTTTGATTTCCATTAGTCTTATAAAATGGGATGATCTAGCTACATTGGGCCAGCATTCCCAGACGGAAATCACCATAGAAGCTGAGTAGCATCCACCCCTTTGGGTGGGGCATGGATCTCAAGTTTGTTGCCATCTCCACTGGCCTGTATCACACATTTACGCTTGCCCTCATAAGCGCTAGAGTTTGTGAGCCCTGAAGATGGAATCACCTTCAGGGCAAGTGCTAAGTGCTAGGTCTTGCTCCTCTCCACGTCCCCTACAAGACTAAGCTACTGAGTACCAGGCACATAGTAGGTGCTCAATAAATAATTACAAAATAGTTGGATAAAGTTCTTGTATTTTCCCACTTTGTAACCAATCTATTGACTCCTATACATTGGGATTTTTATGAAAATTTCAATTTCCTCAGCGTAAGAGGTTCCCCTTAATCAATGAGACATCTCCCTAAACTTGTTTATAAAAAACATCTTCTTCCAGAAATGAAATGGTCATTATTTTTTTAAAAATTAAACAATTACTCTATTTCCATAACCAGTCTGACAAACACTTGACCACATTGGATGGTATTTCCCAGCAGAAAGAACATTATTTCCTCCATGATGAACAAACATAGGATCTTCCTTACAATAAGGTAAGTGTCTGTGCTCACTCATAAACCAAATCACCAGATCATGCTGCATCTGGAGGTCAGAGGCTCTCCCAGACAGTGAAGAGAGCTGGCCCAACAATGGCATTTCCACGGTGGCTGCAGGCGGCCCTGAGTTCTGTGTGTGCTCTCTCCATGCAGGCCAACTCCTCTCTAAATGATTATATAAGGTCATATGGACTTGAAGAGGTGGGTAAGTAGGAATAAATGCAGGCGATTGCAGGACTTTTTCGAACATCAGCCAGTGAGAAAGTGAGCCACCATCCTTCTCCGGTAGAATAATAGCTATTGAGATAGTGTGCAAATTTATTTAAGGTAATTTTAAAGAACACTGACTTGGCAAACATCAGGGAATGTCAGAGTTTTCTCTTTAATTAAGCACTTCCGTGTGGAGGTGAATTTGCTCACTGTTTTTCTGAATATTGAGCTGGAATTGGGGAGGGGGCCTTGTGTCTACTTTGCGATTGTAGTATGTGGAATAAGGCATAACAATTAAACCAATAATAAGCGATGAAGTTTTGCAAGTCATTGACTCTTTTATATATAAATGAGTCAGTTCAAAGCAACCCATAGAACAGTCTCACTCACTCATTTGCCTTTTTGAGTGGGAGAGAAGAGGATGTGGTTATGATATACCAGGAATTGCACATAAACCAAAGCCCAGCTTATCTATGCCAAAAAATGTACTGAGTAATTGTTCCCAATGTACTATTATTAGTCTTGATCTGTTCCAGTACTATAGAGATTAACTTCTCTGCCAAATTTTTTAAGGTTAGTCAAAACCTGGGTTCCCCCATGAGCCCATGACATGCATGTATGTCTTACCAGAAAACTAAATGTTAGAAACCGCTGCTGTTTTTCATGGTGTCTAAGCATTTGCCAGTTATCATTTTTGACATTATCCATTATGTTATTCTGTCCCTTATGTAAGAATCCACGCAATAAATTCCTCCAAGAATTTAGGACCATAAAAAAATGTTTCTCTCTAGATAAACTTATATGGCTCCTTTTGATCAGATGAGATGAACTACAAATTTATCTTCTTGGCTTTTTCACTCAGTCTACCAGTAAGCTTGGAGTTTCAAATTTAATATCACCTTACAGTTGGATGTAGTGAAATGAACTCTAAATCAGGAGCCTAAAGATCTGTCTTCTAGACCTAGTTCCATCACTTACAAGTTGCATGTGCCTTAAAAAATTTACTTAACCTGTCTAAGCCTCAGTTTCCATACCTGTCAAATGATCATAATAACACATGCCATCAAAGGGTTTGGCGGACATTCTAAGCTGCTCCCCCATTTTTTCCCTTGATAGCAGAAGTCCTGTATTGTTTGGGTTCCCAAAGGCAATGTGCTCAGGAAAGGTGGAGCCAACTCTAGTGAATGAGTCATCATTTGTCAAAGCCGAATGTGATAATCCCATTCTCCTCTCCCTATGATTGCGTTACAGATGAACATGTGACCCAGTTATGGTGAATGAGTTATAATGAGAAATCTGCTGAGAAGCCCGGGAAAAGATTGCCCTCATGAGATATGAGCAAGGAGAAAATTAACCTCGTCCGCTGCCCCTAAGCCTTCCTTCTTTCAGATAAAGTTTGTGAGAAAGGGGATGTGAAAGCTGGAGCTGGGGCAGCCATCTTGGAGCCATAAGGGAAGCCAAGAGATTTGCAGGGAAACCAACCCTGAAATCAAGGAACTGCTAAACACCAAACCCTGGAAACCTCTGGGCTTCTTGCTGTGCAGAACAACAAATGTTCTAAACTTGTAAGCCATTAATAGTTGAGCCTTCTACTTCTTGACATCAAAAGTATCTTAACAGTTAGTTTCTTTGAATAATTGTACATCATAACACTTTGAAGGGGCCGGCCCGGTGGTGTGGTGGTTAAGTTCGCACACTCCGCTTTGGTGGCTTGGGGTTCTCAGGTTCAGATCCTGGGCGCTGACCTATGCACCGCTCATCAGGGCATGCTGAGGCAGCACCCCACATAGAGAAACTAGAAAGATGTACAACTATGACATATGACTATCTACTGGGGCTTTGGGGAGAAAAAAGGAAAAAAGAAGGAAGATTGGCAACAGATGTTAGCTCAGGGCCAATTTTCCTAAAAAAAAAAAAAACTTTGAAAAACTATAAAATGCTATGATAATTATTATGTTTAGTCCCAGTCCATCTATTTCTCCTTTTGTCTAAAATCTTCGTGACCCCTAACTTTTTATCTCTGTTTTTCCTATACTGTTTTAAGTGATTTTATGGAAAATGAGCTCTAGTAATTATTATTATTGTTATTGTTGTTGCTGTTGGTGTTATATAGTATAGCTACTATTCATTGACTATTTACTAGGAGCTTAGCATTGTGCTAATTCCTTTATGTACGCTATCTCATTTAATCAAAGCAAGAACCCTATGAGGGAGACATCATAATTATCTCCATTTATGGATGAATAAATGGAAGCTCAGAGAGGTGGGGGAACTTGCCCAAGGTCACACAGCTAGCAAGCAGCAAAGCTCCAGTCTGAGTGGCATTAGAGTTTGTACACTCAACCGAATTCTCAAATACCACTCATTTGGGAAATATAAATGCCCAATCAATCAATCAATAAGGAACATATGTATCAGGCACCAAGCCTTTTCAGGATCCCAAACCTAAGTGTGATTTGCCCAAAGATTTTAAGAAGGCTCAGCCTGTCCAATTTTGTACCTTTGCCATATCAAACACTAGAAATTCTTACTGCAGTGTTTCCACCGTTAACACTTGGCTGCTGACTGAGCAAGTCAGGTAGAACTGAGACAGGAAGGGAGAAATTCAGACATTTTTGACAAGACAAAGAAAAAAAGAAGGAAAGGGCTGGCCCCATGGCTTACCGGTTAAGTGCGCGCTCCGCTACTGGCGGCCCGGGTTCGGATCCCGGGCGCTCACCGACGAACCGCTTCTCCAGCCATGCTGAGGCCGCGTCCCACATACAGCGACTAGAAGGATGTGCAGCTATGACATAAAACTATCTACTGGGGCTTTGGGGGTAAAAAAATAAATAAATAAAATCTTTAAAAAAAAAAAAAAAAAAGAAGGAAAAAGGCAAATCAAGTTCACCATTTTCTCACGAGCCCCAAACATTACAATACAAATCTCAGAAATGGTTAAGGTCAGCTAGCAGCGAACAAAATTCTCACTCTGCCAACATCACAACGGTTGTTCTCTTGCACAGCTGAGGAACCAGCCTGGTGTAGAGGGCTGTTGAGAACGTGTCAATTAGCTCAAATACCTACTGACTTGACAAGAAACGCTTATCATAAGCAGAGTGACACGGGCAGGTTCAGGAAGGTGCTGAGAGAGAAGTTTTCCATCAGGCTCATCTGAACGAGAAAATCCTCCCCGAAGAAGTGCTTACTTTCCAGCATGTCAGACTCCATTTCAACAGATGAAAAGGCAAAAGTAGGAATCATATTGAATGATTCTGAAATTGTTACCGCACCAAGATCACGTTCTCCTCTTACACGGCGCTGTCGCTCAGTTTGTCACCAACTGTCCTCAAGCAGAGTCACCAGCCTCAAAGAAATGGGACGACAGAGATGGGGGGTCGGGGTAGAGATTCAGAAGCTCCAAGCAGAAGTGATGGGTGAGATCTAGCCTCCTGTTTCTAAAACGAATATCAGGCATGCACTCAGGAGGTTAACTCAGTCCCAAAGCCTCAGTGGTCAAGCGCCAAGAGGGCTTAAAAGTAGAAAGGAGACCACTGGCCTCTTGAAACAGGGTAGGAGAGTGCGGTCACGTGCTCTTGCTGATGCTATAGTGAAGGCTTCCGAGACTGCAAGGGAGAAAAGCAGGTTGCCCACTGGGGAGAAGTTTCTGGTCGTCGCCTTTGTCCTAGGCAATAGTGCTGGCAAACAGATTTTCTCCCAGAATGATTTGGTACAATCCAGAGTGTGGGCAGAACCTTACAATGGTAACGGGGAAGGTAAGACAGCTCTGGACAGCTTGTACGGAAACACTCTTAAATGAGTCCAAAAATAGAACTGTCCCTCTGTTTTTCTTACCAGGGGTCTGTTTGTCCAGCCATCATCATTTTGTGAACAGGCCTTCCTTATTTTGAGATGACAAGCCCCTGCCCTGGTCCCCTCCTCCACCCAGCCTTTTGCACAATGCCCACCCCAATCCTTTCAGTTTCTGCTACATCCAAGAACTGGAAGAGGATGCTCTGGCAGGGCCACCTTCCACCCAGGTTGGCCATTTGATGCCCTGGTTGTGAGGGACATCATGGGGCACCGTGGGGTACCAGGACCGAGAAAGTTCAAAGTCGCTTCTGTTACCTCCCGTTTAGGTCAAGCAAAGGAGCTCTTGTGAGTAATTCGCAGATTGCCTATACTCCGAGGTATTGCACAATCTCATTACCATTAATTTTTGCATATTTAACTACAGTTTTTAATTAGATGGTATTTTATTATTCATGCACATAATTTGAGTCCAAGTCAGGCTGCTCTCTTGGAGGAAAGAAAAAATAGGTGGGGGGGTATTCTTCTGAATTGAAAGTTGGTGTTGGCGTTCCTTCTTGACTGGCGAGTGAGCATGGGAGACGGTAAGTCTGTAATGGTTCTCTTTTAATTTTGCTAATAGCTATCATGTTATGTACCTTTATAAATTTGTTAAATCCAGAGAGCTGGGAGTTGTCTCTGTATGCGGTAACTGTAAATAGTTTTCTCTGTTTGGTTTACACATACAAACTGTTTGCTCAGTCTCCTTGATGTATTATTAAAACGGGTAATGGGCCCCTGGGAAACCATCTAGTTATATGCCTTCATTTGCAGAATAAACCATGCGTTGTTTTCATCTTTTCTCATGATTGTTAATGGCACTGATGATGAGATGGGTGGATTTTTTTTCTCCCCTGCCTTTATCAGCACTGCTTTATTATGCAGGCAAAATGGCCAGGCTGCTGATTTTGTCTAAGGTTTTCAATTAGTCATTTGACTGAACACATCTGTGCTGGCATCCACCCAGAGCCGGACTGCAGCTATTACTGGTTTTCACCTGCTGAACCATGGCCATCAACGCAGATGGGAATAAACTTAAATTGGCCTTTTAGATATGGTTGAAAAGTTGTAATGTTGCAATGTTTTATGGCAGTGTCAGGAAGGTGTGAACTTTTCCGCCTTGAGGCCGAAGAACCTGCCACGATGTTCCACTCCACTCAAATGACTCACGTGGAGGTTGGTTATTAATATCTGCAGCCCTTCTGCAGCCCCGATGACTTAATCGTCTGACGTTCAGTAGATAAGATTATGTTTGTACTGCAGCTGGGAACGGTGGAGGTTTAATTGTGTTGGTAAACAGAGCCCGGTGGCGGCTTTGGTATCTCTGCAGATGCCCTGGAATCATTCTGCCCCAGTTTCGAACGTGACTCCTACATCTTCCACTGAAATGACAATTGCTTCACGGCAGAGCAGACGCCTCGGTGCCGGAACTGGAGTTGTGGTATTACTTTAATACTCCAAAGATCTGTCATTTATCATGGAGAAGGAAGCCTGGGCAAATTTCTGTACAATAAATGCAATCTCCTCACTGCTAAGTGCTCATATGTTTTATGAGAGAAATTGCTAATTGCTAAATATCTAGAAATCCCCTTGGCTGGTCCTCAGGAGCCCCAAGGGGCAGTGAGCTAGTCTGCAGAGAGCAGCAGGCAGGTCACTGAGAAAGAGCTCACATTTGCAGGCTGGAGGTCACGGACGTTTGCGGAAGCAGCAACGTTTCTGTTGGATCCAACAGATTCACTGGGGATTGGAATAAAAACATTTCCCTCACTGTGGGAAAATCCTGAACAACGTTTCAGACTCTCAGGATGACAAAAGATATTGGCATTGCAGCCAGAATGGAAGTGCTCGCCATGACACCATCTCTGCCCCCAAAGGATTAGCTTTTGTTAGTGTCAGCGTGGCCATGTGAGTGTGTGGCCACCATATTTACCCCTAATAAGCATCAGTGCCTCTGTGCTGAACCCTAAAGACCCCTTTCCTTATTGTCCCTTCCTCTGTATCAGAGGCCATCACCCATCATTTCTCTAACCATTTTCCCAACTGCAAGAGGAGCTTATCTAGTTTGTGAGTAAGGATCGAATCTTTGACTTGGTTCATACCAGCCAAGTTCATTTCTCTGAGCTTTATTCTTTGTTTTTGTTGTTTGTTTTTACTCTTCCAATTAATACCTGAGACAGATCCAAGCCATAGCCACTCAGCAGCATCATCATCGTCATCTCAGCCCATCTTGCATTTATTGAGGCTCTGTAGCATTGCTATGCAACAAACACTGGGTAACATACACCATTCTAGGAGATTTGCTTGCATTAGTGCCTAATCTTCACAACACCCCTATGAGCAAGGTGCTACTATTATCACTCCCAGTTCATAGATGAGGAAACTAAGGCACGAGGAGATCAAGAAAATTGCCTAAGATCACACTGTGAGTAAAGGAAGGAGCCAAGATTCATGGCAGGCAGTCTGAGCCAGAACCTGTGTTCCTAACCATTGGGCAACACCACTTCTTAGCATTAGAAAGTGTTTCTCAAGCCATGGGTTTGAAATAGCAAGCTGAGACCTTTCTGGATTGGTTCCATGGGTTGAAAACTTCTTTTCTCACCTCTACCCCTATTGGTAGATATTTAGGTTCTTTTCTGCTTTTCCAGTGTTGTAGTAACATCTTTTTCCATCTCCTTGGGCACACGTGGCCGTATTTAGAAGTGGGTTTGCACAATCATAGGTCACGCATCCTTGAGATTTTACTAGATATTGCCAAATCACCCTCCAAGGTGGCTGAACCAATTTACACGCCTACCAACAGTGTGCAGGAGAAGCTGTTTCCCCATACCCTTGCAACATTTTGATATTATCAAACTCTAAGTTTTGCCAATCCAAATGCAAATTTTCTAAATTGAGATTTTCATCTGTGTGTGACGTTAAACCTCTGGACTTGCTATTTGTGACGTTAAGCCTTCTGTCGCTCAGGCCCACCATCTCACTGCCACCTTGGCACCCAAGAAAATAAAAACATCCTATGTTCTTTAAAATACAAGTCAAAACACAAGACCACTTCCTAGCCACAAGACCTTGTTAAGTGACCCTTCCTATGTCTCAATTTTCTCATCTGTAAAATGGGAATGCTCATAACACCAGCCTCAAAAAGTTGTTGTAAAGACTAACAATTCAATACAATACACAGAGCACTTAGAAAACTGTCTGGTTCACAGTAAGTGTTGTTTTATCCATTATAACCTCTGTACAACAGCCCGACCTAATGGGCTGTTGGACAGAGATTGTATTTCTATCGCTGGTTTTAGATTTTTTTTTAAAGCACCTTTTTAAAGATTATAGCGTTTGAAATGGTAGGAACCGTTATGATTATTGAGCCTGATCCTTTTCAATAGCCACAAGCAACTTGCCAGCAAGGGCCATGCCTTCTTCCAACCCTCAGCGCCCAGCCCAGTGCTTGGCACTGAGGGGTGCTCAGTAAAGGGTAGCTAGATGGATGGACAGACAGACAGACACACCATGGCTCATTGGTTTCAGGAAGCAAAATTTGTACTTGTTCAAAATGCAAATGCCCAGGCCCCAAGCTCTACTCACTGGATCAGAATCTCCTGGGTGGCCCTGGAGTCTGCATTGTGAACAGTTTCCCTCCTGATTTTTGGCAAACTAAAAGTTGGGGTGTGAGACCGGTGATAATCTTGGTTCTAGAGAAAATTATTTCCAGCACTTGACGCAGTTCCTAACACACAGTTGACATGCGATAAATATCGTTGATTGAATGAATTAATCATCTCAGGTGGTAATTATAGGATTGTCATGCTCACGTGGCCCCTAGTGATGGAGGCTCTTCTGACCCTTTCCACCACAGTTCCTATGGTGTGGACCTCAGAGCCCACGTCCTAGTGCCGCGCTGGGCTCACGAGAGGAGGAGGCTGAGGTCCCCTGTGGCAACTTCCTTCTCCTACTGCTCTGCCAGCCAGCCTCAGGCCATCTGCTGTCACCCAACACTCTGAAATGACTTCCTGCAAATACCCAGGACCTGCAAATTTCACAGATACCATTAAGCATTCTGGAGGGCAGATCATTTCACGCCCAAGGTCAAGCTAACTCAGCAGCTGCCCCATCACCCCTCCTGGCCTCACCAGCCCTCTAAGAGGGCAGACGATGGCCTACCTGGACCTCACAGTCCGCTGGATCCTCCCGTCTTGCCCACATCCCCCCTGTGACCATTACTTTCTCCCTGGACTGAAGGACTTCTGATGTCCAGCTTGATTTTCGCCACAGACACACCTCCAGCTCTCCCTTCTCCAAGTCCAGCCGTACCAACTAGCTCCCCCGAGACCCTGCCTCATCGGGGGCATTTTGAGCTCCCAAGAACTGAGTCCCAGTGTAGCTCATTCCAATAAAAGGAGCACATTCCTCAGAACTACACAGTGCTCAGTACTCATTTGGGGATGGATGGTAGTGTTGGCTAAGCTGTATTAATTTTTTTGAAATCACTATTTTGCTTAATAAACATTATTTCCACTGTTGGAGCAAGCAGTCATCTCTTGAAGCTTCTTTTAGAAAATTGAGGATGTCTGGACTGCGTTCAAATGAATATCAAATGGATGTTTTCAATGACAGCTGGTGTTTGTGGAGCCTGGGCAGAGTGGGGAGCATTGTACGCATATTTACTCCATTGGATTGTCACAACAACCCCACAGAGTTCATACCAATACCATACCCATTTTTTGTTTTTTGTACTATGGAAGATTCACCCTGACCTAACATCTGTGCCAGTCTTCCTCTATTTTGTATGTGGGTCACTGCCACAGCACGGCCACCAATGAGTGGTGTAGGTCCACACCCAGGAACTGAACCCGAGCCACTGAAGTGGAGCACACCGAACTTAGCCGGTAGGCCATGGGGCTGGCCCCTACCATAGCCATTTTGTAGAGGAGAAAACTAAGCAAGAAAATGATGCAATAACTGCTCGGAGTTAGATAGCTAATAGGGAGCAGGGTTGGATTCAAACCCAGGACGTCTGGCTCCAGGCACCACAGGCTACAGTGAAAGGTGCTGGCTGTTGGCACCCTTGCATGCCCTTCATTCCCTTCTTTACAAAGTGAACACGCCCGGAGGAGCAGAGACACAAACAGGGCCATCCTTGTTGGGAAGGGAGGCCAGACCGGTTGGACTGGCCAGGGTTGAAAAATTCCCCGGCCAGTCCCCACGGTGACAGTGACGGTGGTGACGGCAGAGGGCCTAATGGAGAGGTCAGTTCAGCCTGCAGCAGCCCCTTCCACCAGGCGTGGTCTGTGTCTCGGCTCCCAGGAGGCCTCCAGCGCCAAGGTGGCCACCTCCTCCCCACTCAGGCCCCAAATTGGCTGCGCACGCCTGGATCCGGCCAGCCTTTTTCTCCCCGTGTGGTAGGCGGAGTGTACGGCCCCAGTACATGAAAGGGGGGGGCCCGACAAAGGGAAGATGAAATTTCCCTCGAGCTATTTGCCCTGGCTGACTAACCCGAACCTTCCTTCTCAGGATGAAGAACGGCTCTGATGTTCTGATGTTGAAAGCATCAAAGGCTGATTCCTCAGCTGAGCAGTGACACACAGTTGCTTGGCAGCGAGGGCCTCTGGAGCTCCCACCCGCACCTTTCTAAAGCCCAGGCCCCCCAAAGCCACCCCGCGAAATTAGCAGCCAGTGTGCCACTAGTTAGACGGCGGCCACCTGGGCGACTCCTCAGTTTGCATTTGTCCCTCCGCCTCCTCCGTCCACGGGGCTGCCCTCCAACCCCCACACCTCTAACAGGGACACAGACTCTGGCCTTCCCTAACACCCACTGCCCCTCTGCAAAGTTCAAAGTCGTGAAAGGAGAGCCTGGAGAAATACAGATCTGCTTCCAGAAGGCAAGATAAGGTTTCTAGAAAAGATTTTTCTCAACAATTTCGTCTTTTTTTCTGATGGCAAAAAGTGATCCATGTTCGCTGTTGACATTTCAACAATTCAGAGAAGTAGAAAGTAGAGATTGTTGTGGAGCCCTCTGTTACGTTCTGCTGACAGCTGTCTGCTCAAATATTCAAGCAGCCTGATGCAAACACTCGGCCTAACTCGTGCCCCACTCTTTACGTGGCCGGTGACCTGCCCTCTGCTCTCAGCAGGATCGTGGCCCCCTCCCCTCTCAGAGACTTCTGAAAGCATCTCTCCTAATAAACCATCAATTCTGACCCTCTTCCAATATTTCCCTTAAAATACAAGAGCTTCACGCTGGCGACAGCGCTGAGCCCGCTGCAAACTCTGCTTTTAAGCTAAATTGAACACTAAAAAGATGGCTGGGAACCAACTTCAGACAGCCACCAGCAGCTTTGTGAGACGAGAGCCTCTTCGCGATTCTTGCAAAGAAAAAGCGTCACCCTCCCTTTGTTTTTAGAAATTAATAAAGCTTTTCCAACACACTGTTCTCCGTCACTAAGAGCGAACAGTCAAACCATGGCTTTTATTCTCTGCTCACCACGTCAAGTAAATAGAAGCTTACAGGATAGACTGGGGAACGATAAGCAATTCCCACTGCAGCGAATTCTTAATATATAAATTCATCCGGCAGCAGTTTAGCATCAACCGGCAAAACCAGGAACAATGGGAAGCAGCCAGGCCTGGCTCTGACGAGGTCAACCATCAAGGTTATCTATATTCAATTACTGGTATCTACAAACTTGCATAGCTGTCAGCTGGTTAGAGCCCAAATGAAAACTCACCATGCACTCAGAAAGCAAATATAGTTTCCGAGGAGAGCCTCAAATTAGCTCCCTGAATGACTTGGCTTCAAACGCACAAAAGCCATCAGCCTTTGGGGACGTTTCTGCCGGCAGCGCCTCAATGTCTAAATTTGGGCATCATCTTATAAATCTCTGTTCCCGAAGTAGGAAGGGGCTGGAATTGCTCCTTAACCCTTGACGACGATAAATTATCTCACTTAACAATAGATAAACTTAAGACACTTTTCCTGTACTGGGGACCCATTGTGAGGTAACCGGTAATCGCCAGCATCTCATCTCCCCCCCGTCGGCTCCACGAAAGACCTGTCGGCGGTGAGGGGACACAATAATTTGTTTTCTAACTCCTCCTCCGGAACCATATATCATGCTTGGGAACAAAGCTCCCAACAACAGATATGTATCTGTTTCCTTTATCTGAGTTCCTCTTGCCATCAGCGGTGATGCGAGGGGGACATGTTTTCAGCACGATGCTTCCATAGCCTGGAAAGCAGGAGCAGCTCCCACCCAGGCCCGGCTGGAAGTGGTGTAAAGGTCTGGTTCTCCGGGAGCAGAAAGGGCGTGCCTTCTAGAAAGAGGGCTTTCTGTTCTCTGCCACATCCCACCACTGTTTAAATCACACCTCAGTTCTTCCTGGCAGGTGCCTTTCAAAGCCAGGCCCCAGATTCAGGTCACCATGGAGATTTACCGACTAGGCAAGTCGGGGTTAATCAATGCCAAGGTAATTTCTAGATTAGCTTGGAGAGGCCATAAATCGTGGGCCTGTTAGGAACTAGATGTCTTTGATTTTCTCCTTGGGCCAGGAGTGTTTGAGTTCCTACTCTCCCCATCCATCCTATGCTTCGTCCGATATCTGTCATCTTCATGAGGTTGATGACCCCCGTCTGTTCCCTCCCAAGGCTGATATGCCAGTCATGGGCTCACAGGGTCCATCTAAGCTACAAAATTAAAAACTGTACATTCATAAGTGGAATCTGTTTAGATTAACAAGACCAGGCTTCAGGACAGAGGTAAAAATATGATCATCTTCATAAGAAACTGCTTAACATGGGCTCATATAAGGAGGGAAAGCCCAAATGGAGCAAAGTCAGTCCACACTTTCAACTGGCCTGGGACAAACTCCCACCTCCAACATGGGCCCTTGGGCCCACTTAAACAGAGCCCCTGTATGTACAGCTGTGCAGGTTGTGTACTGCAGAAGAGCTCATATCTAAGTGGGTGCCATTCACATATCCTCTGTAGATTTCTATATTTGTGACGACAGTTTTCTGGCAGATGACAATAATGTGTTTTGTTCAAGCAAAATCAGTACAATTTTTTGACAGATGGAAGAAAGTATCTTGAGAAAGGGAAACTTTCTCTAGTTGGCAGAGGCACCATGTGGGCTAGTGGTAGTCCTGCATCAAGGGACCCACTTCTCATCCCTGAAGCTCACATGGCCACTTATTTTGTGGCTGCCCGTCTACATGTCGGAGAGGAAGTTTGTTAAAATGAGAGCATCTGTTCATGGGTCTGTCTCCTCTCTTTGGAATCTCCTCGTGCATCTTTGTATCCCCAGCACAGAGCCCAGTGCCTGGCTCATGAAGATGCCCAATACTCGTTTGTTGAAAGAACAAATGAATGAATGAATGAAATTCCATATCCTTTACCTCAAACTACAGTGTCTACCACATAGCAGATTAAAAATGAATGTTTTGTTGAACCGAACCGATTCGATCTGTGGTTTGGAAACCACTCTATTTGCCAAATAGAATACGAGGATCTTAAAATGTGGGAGGATTGTAATTTTTCTCTTACAACCTGGTGCTAAGAGCTTGTCCAAAGGACAACGTGTCTCGCTCCATGTTTCAGGGGTCAGTGGGGAAGGAGGAGACGAACACAACCAAGATGACGTGACCACCTCTTGGTGGAGATGGTGGTGGTCGACTATGGGAAAACATAGACACCAGAACACATTTTCTTACAGTATCAGAAGCGTGTTAGGGGGAGCAGAAATGACATACTTTACAAGTGGTAAACTCAGGGACCCTATAAAACTCCACACTGAGGATTCTAGGGTCAACTCCCCTCAGACAGTTGGCGTGGAATTACTATCCAGGACAAACACCCCCGATGGCTCCTCCTCGTGTCTGGGAAGTCCCACATCCTGTGTCCACCAGGCATTTTGGTTCCCTTCGGATGTCTTAGAAACCCTCGGACCACTCAGCACATTTATCCAGGAGTCTGGAACATTAGTGATCATGGCCATGGAGTCAGCCCTGGAAACAGGATAATTGGACAACCTTAAAACATAATTATTGTCATGTTAGTGCTTTATTTGGTGATTATGAAACTAATGACTGTCCATCGTTGAAACTAATTCAAAAGAGAACAGAACCCTATAAAGAGGGAAATCGCCACAATCCCACCTTGCCCCCACCGGAGACTAATGTACTGATAAATAGCTCTATGTCCCTTCAGACTATGTCTGTAGAATTTGTCTATAGATGCCTCTGTTCCCAATAAGATAGCAGAAAAAGAGGATCTGTACCATATTACTGTTTTGTAACCTGCTTTTTAAATTTAGTAATATATTGTAAATGATTTTCTTGTCAATAAATATATTTTTACCTTATCTTTTAAAATTCCTGAATAGTATTTAGTTATATGCATGAACAGTACAGCGTTTAACCAACCCTGATTGATGGGCATAAACATCCAATAGACTGGATGTTTGTGTCCCCCTCAAATTCATATGCTGAAATCTTAACTCCCAATGTGATCGTATTAGGAGGTGGGGCATTGGGAGGTGATTAGGTCATGAGGGTGGACCTCTCATGAATGGGATTAGTGCCCTTATGAAAGAGATCCCAGGGAGCTCCCTCATCCTTCCACCATGTGAGGACACAGTGAGAAGGCCACCATCTATGACCCAGGAAGCAGACCCTCACCAGACACTGCTGTGAGAAATAAATGTTTGTTTGAGCCACCCAGTTTATGGCATGTAACAGTATTTTTGTTATAGCAGCCTGAATGGACTAAGGCAAGTTGTTTTCTTTTTTTGTTGTTTTTTATTATACACAATGCTGTGATGAAATTCTTTATATACATGTCTTTGAGCATTCATCTGGTTATGGAATTCACTTTTAATGGGAAAACATCAAATCTGCTTTACAGGAATGGAATTAAGACCCGTATAAGTTTAAGCCTCATTTAGTCAGTCAATCAAAGCACATATATAAGCCCCCTACCAAGTGCCAGGCACTGTGATGAGGATACGGTGTAGGGTAGACATGAGTCTTGTCCCCAAGAGTCAAGAAAGAGAATAAACACAGTACAGTGTGGTCAGTACCAGAACTGACTGATGTGGGCACTCAGTGAGGGGAGTGGAACAAAATCCTGCTCCACGGAGAAGGAAGTAACTGAGCCAGACCTTGAGGAATGGGTAGGAGTTTGCCAGGTCAATAAGGGAAGAGGAGAGAAAGGGAATTCTAGGAAGAGGGAACAGTGTTGGCCAGACCCGGAGTCCCGATGCAATAGCATGAGGGGTGAAGAGTCAATCACGTGTGCCTTCATAACATCTTCACAATAACTGCCTGGGAGACCCTAACACAAGGGGCCTCTGCTCTCAAAGCTTGATTTTCTTGCTGTGTAAATGGAAGTACGACGGTACCAGCTCGTAGGTACAGTGTAGCATGTGGTCAAAGGCTCAGATGTTGGTGCCAGACTGCCTAGTTCACATCCTGACAACACCAAATTCTAGCTGTGTGTCTTTGGACAATTACTTAACGTCCGTATTCCTCCATTTTCTCTTTCACATAATGGGATCATAATGGTATCAGCCTCATAGCTGTTGTGAAGATTAGACTAACACATATAAAGCATTTAGGACAGTGCCTGACCTGGTTATTATTTTTGTGGGGATAGAAAAATTGGTTATTGAATGTCTACTCTGATTCAGAGTCTAAGCCACACACCAACAAGTCCATGATGCACAGATACGATAAAGTTCCTGCCTGCCTGGAGTTTATATTCTAGTGAGAGAGAGAGATCCCCTCAAAAGAGAAAACAACTAAATAATTGTGAGCTGTAATAATTAATATAAATGAAAGGAACAAGGGTTTGAGACAGACAAGGGGACCTACCTGAGGGGCCGGCCCCGTGGCTTAGCGGTTAAGTGCACACACTCCGCTACTGGCGGCCCGGGTTCGGATCCCGGGCGCGCACCGATGCACCGCTTCTCCGGCCATGCTGAGGCCGTGTCCCACATACAGCAACTAGAAGGATGTGCAATTATGACGTACAACTATCTACTGCAGCTTTGGGGGGCAAAAAAAAAAGGAGGAAGATTGGCAATAGATGTTAGTTCAGAGCCAGTCTTCCTCAGCAAAAAGAGGAGGATTAGCATGGATGTTAGCTCAGGCCTGATCTTCCTCACAAATAAATAAATAAATAAAACTGTTAAAAAAAGAAAAAGGGGGGGGGACCTACCTGAGATGGGAAGTCGTGAAGGCCCCTGTGAAGAGCTGAGACCTGAAGGAAGGGAAGGAGCTGGCTGTGAGAAGAGTGAGGGTGCGAGGAGGGTGAAGAGAATGTCCCAGCAGAAGCAACAGCATTTACTATCACCCAGAGGCAGGAAAGCAATTTGGTAATTCACAGAGCGGGAAAGGCCCGGGTGACTGGGGTGGAGAAGTCAGCAGGAAGGAGTACGGACAGGACCAGTGACAGAGGCAGAGGCCGGACACACCGGGCCACAGGCTGGGTTCCAGTTTGGAGTCTATCCAAGAGCAATGGGAAGCTACTGAAGGATGATGTACAGCAGGCAGAGGCATGATCTGACTTATGTTTTAAGAAGATTATGCTGAATGCTGGGAAGAGAATGGGTTGGAAGGGGTGTACCAGTTATCTCGTACTACCCTATCGCTGTGTAACAAACCCTCAAACCTAGCAGCTTCCAACAACATTATTTTTGTGATTTGTGATTTGTGAAATGTGATTTATCATTTCTCACAAACCTGTGAATCACCCGGGCTGGGCTGATCTTGCCTGTTCATGCGTCTGCAGTCTAGGACGGCTGGGGCTGGGTTGAATTATCTCCGGTCCAGGAGATCCAGGAGGAAGAGCAGATATAGGAGCTTCCTGAGACCTAGCATCAGAACTCCACATCATCACTTCCATCACATGCTACTGACTGAAGTAAGTCACAAGGCCAGGCCAACTCAGGATATAGAGAAACAGTCTCCATCTTTTGATGAGAGGAGACTCATACATGCTGGTGGAATGAGAGAATAGTACAAAAGAGGAGGATAGACACCACGTGGAAGTCTAGCACCTGATAGACACACAGACATTTCAGTAAATGGTCGCATCCATGGCAGAGCCAGGAAGAAGTTTGAGGTCAGATGCATGCGGTGTTTGTGGTATGTGGTGGAGTGGAACAGGCCTGAGGCACGTGAGAGGGGATGGGCTGAGGATGAAGGTGAGATGGGGATAACGGCATTTCCGATGAATGGAAGGTTTTTACAAACAATTTAACCACAGAACAAAAGAATCTAGAGGAAGGAGGGAAGGAAAGAAGGGAAGAAGGGAGAGAAGAAGGAAGGAAGGAAGCGATGAAGGCTCAAACCCATAATCCCCCTTGAGATAGAAAAAGGCATCAGGAACAAAAAAGCTAAGAATTCACAGTATTTCGTCACAGACATGGCACAGTACCTTCCAATTACCAAATGGCTGCTGTGTGCCAAGCACTTTACAGACATTAGCTCATTTTAACTCATTTATACCTCATCACAACCCCGTGAGTCAGATGAAAGTGCCAATGAGGAGGACACTGAGACAGAGCAGGAGTTCAAACCCCTGACTGTCAAACTCCAAAGCCTACCCCTTCCTCATGGGAAGCATGGTGGTTGTGGTGGTCGTGGTGGTGACAATGGCGGTGGTGGTAGTGGTGATGGTGTAGGTAACGGTGGTGATAACGATAGTGGCAATGGTGGTGGTAATGGTGGTGATGGTGATGGTGGTGGTGGTGGGTGGCAGTGGCAATGGTGATGTTACAATGGCGGTGATGGTGATGATACTGTTCATGATGGTGGCAGGGGTTGTGTTAATGCTGCTGGAGTTGTTGGTGTTGGTAATCGTGACAGTGGTGGTGGTGGTGGTGGCAGCAGTAATGTCAGTAGTGGGGGTGGGTAGAGGTGAGGATTGAATAACCTACAAGGGGCTGTCCCTACTACAAGACATATCAGGAAACTGCCAGGAAACACAGCATTTGGAGCAAGGAAGCCACTAGGAAACTTCCAGCATGCACTGCATTTCTAAATAGTGATTAGGACCAGGCCAGACCAAGAGCAAACCAGAGAAAATCACATGGGCTCTGGAGCCCTCCCTGCCAACATTTTTGTTGATTGCTCTCTCTCTACTCTAAAGAAGAGCTACCACACCTTCTGCCCCACCCAATAAAATGGCTCGGTAAATATAATTACTTGCACCATCTAATCAATAGCGGATTGCTCCTGGCCCCTGCTTGTTCAATATCACTGTCTGGGAATACAGAATCTTGATACTTCCCTCCAGATGCCAATTTCTGCTTAATATTAGATAAACCACATCTATCAACCCCATCCGCTAATGAGATTTTATTGTGTCATTAATAACACACATGTTTAAAAATATGTTTTCGACTAATATAACATGAAATATGAGGTTGCAAATATTCTACACTGCCCAGTCATAGAACTCCTGATTGCCAGTTGAACAACCCAAATCAATGCCGTATTAAGCAATCTCTGAAAGTGATTATGGACTCTGAGAGGCAACCAACGTGTAGGCAAAGAGAAACTCTTATTCCGTTGATTTTTCTAAGAGAGACAGAGAGAAAGAATTAAAAAGCAGACCTCTTATTAAGAGGTCTGTTAATAGAACTTAACTTGCAGCCTTTGTCACCCCCAAAGCGGGTTAGTTGTGCCCCGAGTTGGGGTCATGAGTGCCAAAGAAACACAGGGCTCTGAGGTCCCCCAGATGCTCTAACGTAGGAAAACCATAGGTCAGAGGAGGCAAGACACACCCGCCTCATCAGAAACACATTGCCAATAGCATGGAGCCGGGGCGCCTGCTGCTGAGGTTCACTGTGCATAGCACCAACACCCGGTACGCAGCCGAGTCCTGAGAGGAGCCATCTCCACGTCAAATCCCAGCACAGAAAACCCCAGGGATGTCAAACTGCCCCACATAACAAAAACAGCTGCAAGGAAACGCAGGAGACAGGTGAGGTGCTGTGGAGTAATTAACAGGCCCAAGTTTTCTTGATCTGGAAAATCACATTTATTTTAATTGCCTCACTGTTGTCTTCATCGGATAAAGAATTTGGCCCACTCTCCTCTACTTCCTTATTAGAAATACTCTTTTATTTTGGAACTACACGATCATTAGTTCCATCTTCCCAGGGCTTGTGGCTCTTAAATGAATGACAGGCAGAGTCTTCGAGAGGAGAGGTTGTCTGTAAAAAGTTGGTTAGTAATTCACCCTAATATTCTACTCCATAGTTGGCTAATTATTTAACTAGTAACATCATAAATGGCAAGTCTCTTAAGCAGAGGGAGGCTGTAAATTGGGGTGCCACATATACTAAGAGAGTAGGAGCATCTTTTCTGAGCTAGCATGAAGATGTTCGGGGTTCTCACTCAGGGCGATTGGTACCCTGGTCAGACACATCTATGGGTTCTGATGTTTGGGGCTGAGTGTCCAGACCTGTGAGTTTATATGCAGCTAAAGGTCTAGGGGAGCGTATACATGCACGTGTACACACTGAGTAGTCAAGCATCTTACATCCACAAGCTATATCCGTGCCACTTTATCCACAGTTGTGGGTAGACGTATGGGTTTCATCTCAAGGACTGCAACTGTGTGTGACAGGATCGTATATGCCATGGCTTCGCTCTTCAGCCTCTGATAGAGACTATAGTTATTTCTCTACAGTGATCAAAGAGATCAAACAGCTGTTCAACTTCACCAAACAAGCCTCTCCATGTGAGCAAAGCCAGGATCTCTCTTTCTCATTCTCCTTCTGTCTGTCTTTCCCACCCCTGTCTCCCTCTATCCTCCTCTCAAAAAAAAAGTAAAAAGGAAAAACATTTTATCCTTAACTACCCATTGGTTTTCTCTCAAATTTCATAATCATTATCTGAGATTGCTTAATATAACATTGACTGGGTCTAAGGGTCCTTCTAAGTTTAAATTGTTATGATTCTAGAATTTTCTCTTTTTTTTTTTGATAAATATTCCATTTTAAAAATTCACAAAGGGTGGGGTCATCTCCCAACTCCTTCTCCTGAATGTGCATGGCTTCCTTTATCTTTTTCAAAGTCTTTTTCTACTGACTATTTCATTTGACCCTAGGAACAGCAGCAGCAGCCTGGCAGATATTATTTCGAACAAGGGCCGTTCTTTCTAGACGAGGCAGAAAGGTGAACAGTGTGTGTAAGCTGCACCTTTCTGCAACAAAATGAAGACACGAGACCGTGTGATAGTATTTATATTCGCATACAGGAAACCTCGCAGGTGGGATGATCACGGAGCAGGGGTTTGGAGCAAGACTTTTCACTGAAAACTTTATATTGTTGGATTTTTGAGCTATGTGACTATGATATCTATTCCAAAAATTAATGACAATAAATTTAAAAACAAAAACAAAAAGCCTCATTGACTGAGGTTGTTCCATTGGATTTTGGGGGTTACGACCATACAGAATATTTTCCAACAAAAGTGGACATAATTTTTTTAAATGGGTCAGTATGTTTGGCGTTATCTGCTGGACTCACAAATTAACTGGGGGACTTTACAGTGACCAGTTGGTGTAGAGTTGGGTAGACACAGGCTAAGAGAACCAGATGACCTGGCACGGTATGTTTGTAAGTATGCAGGGCCGGGGGAGAAGGTAGGGTGGGTGCCGAGGAAACCACAGAATGCCTGATTCTGAAAATAACACTTAGGACTGGCAATTTGGGAAACTGAGGCAAGGCACTTAGAGCACAGATTTTCAAGGGGTATCCGTTTTCTTATTACCCTTAATTATGATACAATATTTCGAGAAGGCGGTGTTGACCGGGAAGGCTCTCTTTCAACCAGAAGTCCAAGGTGGTCGTTTCCACTCCGAAGGCAGCTTGGGCCACTGCTGAGCGTCTGCAGAAGGGTGTGCTCGCCAAGGGCATAATTTAGTTAAAATTAAGGATCTTTCTGAACCGCAGCTGTAGACCATGCAGCCATTAACCAAAGACAGCCATTCCCCCTGTTCATTTGTTTTCCGTCAATTTTTCCACACTCGTCCAAAACACTATCCTCTAGTCTCCCATTTTTCTTCATGAATCCCACGTGGACAAGACACCAGATTACTGAAGGCGTACAACCAGTGTTTTTCTTTCTTGCTTCTTTCTTAAAGCAAAGGTTCGAAAACGTGTCTCTGTCTAAAAACAGCCCTCTGATTGATCCACTTTATTTTTGATGGCTGCAATAAACACCTGCACAAGGAAGGGGGAGGTGGAGAAAGTAAAAACAAAACAGTGGATTCACCGGCTGGAGATGGTATTTATGTGTAAGTGATACTGAGACTAAGCTGGGTAACTCAATAGTAAAATGGGCAGGTTTTAGGGCTGTTGCCATTAAGAAAATAACACTAATACAAGACACATGTGGGTGCCGGCCGGGACACATCCCCAGAGCTCCTGGGGAGCCCAAGCTGGGGATCAAGGCTGAGAGCTCAACCCCCGCTCACAACCTTTGCTGTGATCCCGGGGCAGAATCTGGTAATGTAATTTTCTGCCAAGTGCGGGAATCCATGTGTTCCCAATGACACATCAGGAGGTTTTGTTTTGATCTATTAGATCATGAAATCATTGACCTCTAAAGTTCTCAGACCTTTAAGTTTTGCCTGGGGCTTTTTTAGAATAGCCCAGAGAGGTTAAGTGACTTACCCAAGGTCACACAGTGAATCCGTAGCCAAACTGAGATCAGGACCCAGATATCAATAGGTGTTTTGCAGTTATTGCGGCCAAAGAAATGAGGTTGACCACACATCACCTCTACCAAGTACCAGGCTTGCTTTGGGCGCCATTCTAATTCTGAGAGATTGTTAGGATAACATATTCTCCTGCATCAAAGCACTGTGCCACAGACCAAAAACAATAAAAACTATTGTTTGGGATTTCTCAGCCTGTGCTTGTGGCCTCCTTTTGGAAGCCTTTTCTCTTTTTATTTTGCTGGTGTTTTGGGTCTCACCTTGAAGGTCACCCTCAGAGAGACTCCCCCTACCACCCGATCCCAAGCTGCCTACCCTCCACACTTCCCAGTCACCTTCCATCATCTTCCTTTTTTGTTTCCTTCACTGAATTATCTTGCTTGCTCATCTGTTTACTTATTGTCTTTCACCCCTTCTAGAATGTGAGATCCATGAGGGCAGGGATCCTTGACCATTTTGTTCAACGTTATATTCTCAGTGCCTGGCACACAGTAGGTACTCAGTAAATTCTTTTTTGGCATGCATGAATAAATTCCACTAAATGGATGCAACTTTCCCTTCCTTAAAACCTCTGTGCATCCTCTTTGATACATCTTATGGCTCTTGTATCCCGTCTTGAAAGACCCACCCCTCCCCCTCTAGCCCCCTCTACAGGAGTAGAAGGCCCTCGAATGTAGGTGTATCTATATCTGCAGCAGTGTTTAGGACCGCGTCCTGCCCACGTTGGTTCTAAAGTTTAATTGAGGCAGGCACATAGATCAAGAGGTTTTGGAGCCCATCCAAAAATAAAAGTCCGCTCGCCACTTCTGGACCATGGAGCTAAAGGCAGGTGGGCGTTTAAAGAGAGAGCGTCCATTGCGACTAATGAATACGTTTCTGTCTCTCACTTTCTCCTGGACTTGAAGCTGGGCGCAGCAGACACCGTGCTGAACCAAGCTATCTTGGGCCGAGCTCCTGTTTGTGTCTCCTGAACAGCTACTCCCAGCTGGCTTTATTTAAGTGAGCGTGGGATAAGAGTTCATCACAACCTCTAGCTAACGTGACGAAAGATTGCTTCATCTGTCATCTCCAGGGCTGGTGTTCAGAGGTCCCTCAGCCCAAGAAGAGACAAGAGACATGAGGGAGCCATCACCCCAGTGGAGAGCCCTGCCCTGAGGCAGCCAGAACATAGCGTTCACCAAGGCTGCCAGCGAAGAGCGGTGAGCAGAGAGTTCTAATCACAGCCCTCTTATTCATAGGCTGGGTGACCTTGGGCCACTGGACCTCAGTTTCCTCATCTGGAAAATGGGAATAATATATTACTTACGTGGTTGATCAAAAGGGTAAATGTTTATGGAGTGCCCGGAATAGAGTAGCCACTTAACAAAGGGTAGTTCCTACTACTCTTGCTACTGCTGTTACTTCCCCACACTGTCTCTTGTATTTAAAATCCAAACCCATTTCTATGCCTACAGGCCCCATAGAGCCTCTGTCCCACCTCAGGGCCTTTGCACTTGCTGCTGCTTCTACTTAGAACCCCATGGCATGGCTGGTTCTTATTTCATCATGCGGATCTCAGCTCAAATGTCGCTTCTCAGAGAGGCCTTCCCCAACGGCCTAATCACAAGGAATCCCACAGTAAGCCCTCTCCACTGCATCACCCTGCTTCACACTCTCATGCCCTCCTCATCATCTGAAATTATCTCATTTCGTTGTTGATTTTCTTCCCATATATAGTAGGTGCCTGAGAAGTACTTGTTGAATGACGGCATGTATAAACAATTGCATCTACCTGAAAACAACCCCCGAAAGGCCGATAAGAACTGAGAGCAGGCCCAGCTATCTAATATGTAGAGTCCAGTGCAAAGTGAAATGCAGGGCTCCTTGTTTAAAAGCAGTAAGAATTTCAAGACAGCGAAGGCAGAGTGTTAAGCCAACCTGAACCCTTCTGAGCATCTGCACAGGACACACGCCCAGGAAGCCAGCCCTGCCTGGAAGGCCGTGGTAGACGGCTGGAGGGGTTCTTTACTGATGGGCAAGGCTTCTGGAGAGTTCTCAGATCACACCATGCAGCCGGCCCCAGCAGACACAGGTCAGGCCTGGCCTCTCTTCCTAACCTCTGCCAGCTCTTTCTCCTCACTCTAGGAGGCTGGTTCCCAGCGGGTCCCATTCCTGCTCCCAATCCCCTCTGTGGGACTCTTCCCATTTTCAGGCCTCCCTTGGGGGTTTTACTTCCGAGTAGAGTCGAGTAGAGTCACGTAATGAGGAGCTTGTGAAGGGCAACAGATGAGAAAATCACCACACCAAGAGCAGAACAGCTCTGAAACCAGTGGGCTGGCACAGAATGAGGGAGGCCCAGGAGCAGGGTTGCCATGTACAGCTGTGCAGATTGCTCACTGCAAAAGGCCCTTCCGAGGGGTGAGTGAGGACCGAAGCCCAGACTGTGCAAGAAAGAGAACATGTATCAAGTCACCCAGCAGGGAGCCCACGCAGGGCTGCACCGGCCCAGAGGGAAGGGCGCCATTTTCTTTGCACAAAGACACTGTCCACTTGATGAGCCACGTGCCTGCCTAGAGGCGGCATCTTTTTCTAATTTGCTCAAAATCACCATAAAGTGTAGCAACATCCCTGCCCAAGACCAGACAAAGGAAGTTTTCTAAGCAGCTGAGAGAACTTAAGAGTGTAACCAAAAGCAAAAAGACTCCACAAAAACAAAAGATAGATCCTCTTCCACTCCTAAACAGGCTGGCCTGCTCGGGGCCCAGAGGCAAGTGAAGACACCCACGTGAGGATCGTCCACCAAATCCGCATCCAGTGGCTGTCAGGATGTGATGTGCACCTGGAAATGGAGTGGACAAGGGACCCTGCCCCTGCTGGCCCACAGGACCCAGTACATGTTCCTTGGAACCTGGCAGGGGCCCCAGTGGTGGCAATTTTCTGGGATGTGTTTGGAGGTGGGGTTAGGAGGAAGAAGGAGTAAGAGCCTTGGTGCGGATTGAGATGGAAAGCTGACTTGGAGGGAACCCATCCCCAGTTTTCACTGCCACTTACCTCTGTGGCTTCAAAGGATTCTTTAAGCCCTGGAGCACTTGCTGGAAGAATCCTATTCTCTCTTCTGGGTTAGGACCCTCCCAGGATTAGGGGCAAAGAGAAGCAAGTCCTCACTCTGTTCCCGTTGGAAGCCTTGCGTGGGAACTCTGCAGTCAACATGGCGGCTGGTGCCCAGCGGGGCTTCTCAGGGACTTGCAGGGCTCCAGGCACCTATAGGGCATGTCTGGCCTCCAACAGAAGCTCAGGGACTCCCATTCAATGCTCTTGATGAAACTATACCCACCCTTTCTTCAACTGCATTTAACAAGTCCCTGGTTCTTAAATGGGACTTTTATTCAGATAGCTAGTACTGTGGAAGAAGCGGTGTGGATTTTTGTATTGGATTTGATTTTTAAGTGCCCAGTTCCACCAGTTGACAGTTGAGCAGGGAGGTGATGAGGGAACTGGGGAGTTTGCTAGTGTTTGAGTGAGGGACTTTGCATGCGTGGAATCGACTAATTCTTACAGCAGTTGTCAGGTGGAAGGTGAACCCCTCTTTTTTACAGATATGGAAACTGAGGTCAAGAAAGAGAACACGTATCAAGTGTCCACTCTCCTCTGGGTTGTGTGTCTCATGTGTGAACAACCCTAAGAGATGGGTATTATTATTACTCCCATTTTACAGATGAGGAAACTAGAGTTCTGAGTAGTCAGAAATAGACTCAAGGGTTGTATACCAAGGAGTGGTATTCCTAGGATTCGAACCCAAGGACTGGACTCCTTCAGTTCTGCTTCCCTCTCGAAGTGAGAGTATCATAAAGTGTATGTTCTGGAATAATCCACTGTGGCCCAGATTCCAAGCTAAAGCATAGGGACACTTTCCTCTGCTCTGGATAAGAGTGTAAGTGGAGGGGAAGTTCTTCGTTTGCATGTTTCAAAAGTCAAGTGGTGAAACTTACCAGCCACCGGCTGGGTGGGAAGAGCCTTGCCCCTCTACCTCCCGCCCCCCACGCCCTCCACAGCAACCAGAACTGAGCAAAGCCAACAAGTCAATGGCAAACATGCTCCCAGCCCCCCTAAACCCACACACGCCCCGAACCATGAGATTTACAACTGCCAAGGGCCTTGCCTTGGACAGAAACCAGCCCAGCATCATGATTCAGGCCTCAGAGGCTAAACCCTCAGATGGGGAAAACATCTCGCCCTTTACAAGTCCATTCCCTCTCTCGGTTTTATTAACCAGAAGGCTGAGATCTGAATCTGGGTTTGCAATACCAGTTACCAGCTGGTGGAATCACAGAGCAAAGCCCTTTCTCCTGGAACCAGCCTGCAGACCACACCAAGCCACCAGATGGGCAGTAAAATCTTTTAAACAGCTGCTGTCTACGACTATGCTACTACTGGAGTTGTAAGTTTATTTTATAGGGATTGTGGGCGTGTAGAACCCTTCAGACTGAAAATTAAAAATATATTGTTACGAAGGCTGGTTCATCTTCCCAGCATCTTGGGATGGTGGCAGCTTCCTGGAGTTCGGTTTGGGAGACCCTAGTCTCTTCTACATTCTGAGGACAGAACATGGAACCCTTACCAGTAAGAGAGAATAACATAGCAAAGACAACATCCATTGATTGAACACTTGTCATGTGTTTCTCAGATGTTCTCTCTTTTAATCCTCATGACAACCCCCTTCAGCAGGGACTACTACTTGGTCTGTTCAATAGATGGGTATTTTGAGGCTCAGAGAGGTTAAGGATTTGCCCAGAAACACAGCTGGAAAGTGGTGGAGATGGAACTCAAACCAAGGTCTCCCTAAGGATCAAGCCTTCACCCTTGGGGATATTCTCCCTACTCAGTGACCCATCCACCCTTGGAACAAATGATCATGTGGAAATGAGCAGCTCCAGTAGGAAAAAGAGCCTGTGCCTCTTGGGTCTTCTAACTCCACATTCAGTGGGATGCCTCAGTTTCCCCAGCTATGAGTCGAGAATGATCAGAATATTCCTTCATAGTGTAGTGACAAGATAATGAATGAAAATGCTCAGCACAGTGCTTGGCTTATAGTAAGGATCCCACAAATTTTGGCTCTTCTTTTTCTTTGTCTTATTATGATTATATGCGAAGGGTATACAGCAGCCCCCGGTTCCCTTCCCTTAAGACCATTTCAGTGCATGGATCATGTCTGTCCTTGGAAGAAAAATCTCTGGGAAAATTCTGCCTCGCTTTGTTTTTAGAAGCCAAACTAGTCTCCTCTTTCTTTTGCCATCATTTGTAGAAAGTTCTTAACATTCAAACCAGATCCCGTTTAACCTTTTGCCCAACACAGCTCTACCTACTTCAAACCCCTCTGGCTCTCTGAGGCCTGGCTTCCTTCAGGCTCAGGCTGTAAATGTTTGACTTTGATTTGAGATACATGACAATAAATTAGGGGACATTTATCAAAGCTGCTTTTTGCATAAATTACTGCATTATACAAATACACTTAGCAGGATCCTGCTTCTTTGATGTTGGGAGCAAAGATTTATGTGCGATGGAGTTTTTATTTATCTGCCCTGTTCACCTCTACAAGAGCTGGACATAGTCCTCAATTAGTTCCATACTTCTCGAAATGACATGTATCTCTCGCAACTTGAGTCGAGGGAACAAAGACACTTAAGCCCCATCTGAGTGGCCTTTCTAGGGAGACGAGAAGCTTTATCTGACCCAGAGTGTCTCTGAATTCTTTTTCTTGAGAACAGTTTGAATGGCGTTTAAATCTGTTATTCTGGAACCTTCTTCCACCATTAAAAAAAAATTTGAATAGAGGAAAAGGTTTTCTCTTCTTTCCCATTATTATTATTATTTTATAATAAGGGAGCCACAGAAACATAAATACCTATCCAGCAAATTTAAGTAGACAAAGGAACCCATGCATCCCCCTCGCCCTGGATTTCTGAGTTTCCGTATTTAACATCCCCCCCAGTATATCCTCTAGGGATAAAGATCTGTGTGACTTGGTAGAGCAGGGCCAAGAATTTTAGATTTCACTGGCCATTAAAAATTTTCACACATTCATTGAGGTGACTACCCTCAAGTTACCATTTTTCTCTTTTTTTGAAGTGAGAACATTTTAAAAAGGAAAATTGCCAACTCCTGTCACCATTCTTTCCTAAAAGATGATGCAGTTGTCAGAACACAGAATTTGAAGAAGGAAGATGTGGGTCAAGTCCTAGCTCAAATGAGCAGCAAAGTGGACATGGAGCAGGACAGCCCCTTTAGAGTAGCTGCAACCCATTTTCAGACAGAGGCTCAAGGGCTGTTCCTAGTTCAATTCTAGAAGATCATATAGGTAACCCTCTGCCCCACTCCGAGGGCAGGGAAGGTGGGACTGAGATCTGGGGTGGAGAAGCTATGAGTGTAGCCCCATCCAGGCAGGAAGAAGCTATAGTGCATGCAGGCCCAGCCGGCAGGGAGGGAATTGCACCAGCAGCCGGCAGTGGGAATCATCATCCCTGACCCCAACAGCTATGTCTAAAGACCACTGTATGAGCAATGTGGAAATCAGGGGAAGACAGTTTTCCCACTCAGCAGTGAAAAGTACACCTCCATCCTTCCCTCGAGTCCCTGGGGGAACATATCCCTCGCTGCCCCATTTACACCCCAGAACCTTACCCTCATTCTTGGTGTACCCACTCATGGTCCCTGAAGGCCTTGCTAAGGGCAGACAAAGTGGGGGACACAAGTAAGAAAAAGGTACAATTTAGGGAAGGATTTGGTTGAGTGAAGATGAGAGGAAATGGCACTTCATTATGGGGAGAGAGTGAGATAAAGGAGACAGAAATATTTATTAATAGTGATGATATAGTAATGTTTATATTTTTCAAACACCTATTCTAGCCGAGCACCAATGTACTGCGTCATTTAACCCTCCTCACAACCTAGGAGTTAGGAACTGTTGATAGCTCCATTTTACAGACAAGCAAATCGAGGCACAGAGAAGTTACAAAGCTTTCCCTAGGACACCTAGTTTGTAAACTGCAAAGCCAGATACGAACCCAGTCTGACCGCAGAGCACCCCTACTGCCAGAAGGTCAGCTGGGCTGGAGAGAGAGTGTGGTCAGCGGCATTAGCAGCAGCAAACGTCTGTCACCAGCACGCGCAGCGGACAGAGCACAGGAGGGCGCCTGCAGAGGCTAACTCCAGGCCTCCTCCCTGCGGGATCACAGTACTTAGCGAGAGCAATGCAGCGAAGAGTAGAGGTGGGATTTCCAATCAGGAAGGCTTTGAACACCACGTTAAAGGGTTGGTGAATGGTCATGAGCAACAGAGTGACCATCTTTCCATTCCTATCTGCAGGTGGCACTCGGCCTCCCCACAAAGAGCTCTGCCAGTGCAGTGCCCACATACTGACCAGACAGGAATATGGATCCAGGAAAACTCTCCCTACGTGGCCAGGACTCCCCAACCTTGGCTATTCTCATTAAGCCAAGGGCTGCACACCACTCTGTCCAACCATGAGCCCTCCACATCAATGGTGTTCAGCTGAAGGTCATGGCTTCAGACACTGGGCAGAAATGCCCTCTAATCCCAGTACACAACACAACTGGTGAAGGGGATAGAGGCCAGAGGGTCCATGACAACGTCTTGTGCATTTTGGTGGAAAGGGGAAAAACCCTAGGCTTTGTAGAATTCCACCCTTCCCCACAGTAGCCATCCAACCTTGACCATTTACCCATCTTCCCTGCACACCCCATTCCACATCTGAAAGTTTGGGATTATATGACATTTTTCACAGAGCTATTGTAAAGATCAAAAGAGCTCATGGGGCAAAGAAAGCTAGCACCAGCCTGATACAGAGTAGGTGCTCAAGTTAAGCTAACTCTGTTCTTCCCAAGCCTATTCCAACTGGTACGTACGGTTTTTTGTGATGATGACTTTTTAATAAACTTGTAATTTTAGATTTAGAGAGTTATACTGAAGATAGTACAGAGAGTTCCTATATACTCCACACCCATTTTCCCCTATTATTACCATCTTACACTGGCATGATACACTTGTCAAAGCTAAGGAACCAATACTGATACGTTATCATTAACTAAAGTCTATACTTTATTTAAGTTTTCTCACTTTTTGCCTAACGTCCTTTTTCTGTCCCAGGATCCCATCCAATACCATATTACATTTACTCGTCATGTCTCCTTAGGCTCATCTTGGCTGTGACGGTTTATCAGAATTTCTTTGTTTTTGATGATCTTGACAGTTTTGAGCAGTGCTGATCAGGTATTTTTGCAGAATGTCTCTCAATTGGAATTTGTCTGATGTTTTTCTCCTGATTAGACTGAGGTGATGTGTTTTGGGGAGGAAGACCACAGAGGTAAAGGGCCGTTCTCATCCCGTCATAACAAGCGTCCCTACTCTCCACACCACTTACCACTGTTGGTGTTGGCCTTGACCTGATCACCTGGCTTGAGGTGGTATTTGTCAGGTTTCTCCACTGCAAAGTTATTTTTTCTTGTCTCCTTTTCCGCTCTGTCCTCTTTGGAAGCAAGTTACTCTGCGCAGCCGCACTTAAGGAGTGGGGAGTTCTGCTCGATCTCCTTGAGGGCAGAGTACCTACATAAATTAATTTGAATTCTTCTGCACAGAAGATTAGTCTGTTCTCCCTCTATTTATTTACTTTTTCAATCATTTATTTACATCAGCATGGACTCCTGGGTATTTATTTTATCCTCTAGGTTATAATTCAATACTACTTTATTTTGTTGCTCAAAGTGTTCTAGCTCTGTCCGTTGAGAGCACTTTCAGCTGGATCCTGGATCCCTGTGACATAGTCCCATCATTACGGGTTTGGTTTTCTGGTTGTGTTTTTGTTTTTCAGCATTTTCTTCCTTTCTGGCACTACACGATGCTCCAGGCTCATCTTGTATATTTCATGCCACAGTCCTAGACTCCTAGAATCAGTCATTGCTCCACATCCTGTTCCTTTCGTTGGAGAATGATATTAGAAACCAAGGTCTGTGCACTAGGTGTGGACATTACAACTGGGATGTCGTTACTTCTAAGCCCTCTCAGCTGACAGAGTGAGGAGATACGCGTGTGTGTACTAACCCATGAATATACGTCTATGTATGAAAACTTCTACGTGTGATTATATGCATCTATATTAAGCTAAACAGGAGTTCATTCTAACGTCTCCAACTCAAATCCATTACCCTGTGGCTTATTCTAGCCTCGTCCCCTTCCTTATCTGTAACCCACTCCCACTATGAAAAACCTGGCTCCCACCATCTGCCATCAATTTATTTAATTGTTTAGTTTCACTATACATGTAGAGTGGTTTCAGAATTGTCAACACGTACCTTTGTGGGAAACAACTTTATCAACTAGAGTAGAGTGCTTACGTACGCTCCGTTTGCCCACAGTCTTACAATTCCACTCATTTGTAAAGTTACTTAGGTCAGCGCCTTACTCCCCCATCCCCTTCAGTGTGGTTGTTTCATACATTTTTAATACAGTTAAGTTGTTGAGTCGTATTCTGCATTCTATCTTGGGATTCCTCAACCTCCTAAATTATTTTTTTTAATTTGTACACATTAAGGTTTACTCTTTGTGCTGTAAATTTCTATGGGTTTTGACAAATGGATAATACCTTGTATTTACCATCAAAATGGCATACAGAATAGTTTCACTGACCTAAACATTCTACTGTGCTCCATCTATTCAACCCTCTCCCACCCCCCCTGGAATGCCTGGTCATCATGGATCTTTTTATTGTCTCTATAGTTTCACCTTTTCCAGACCGTCATATAATCGGAATCGTACAATATATAGCTTTTTTAGATTGGCTTCCTTCGTTTAACAATACATTTAAGATTCATCCATATCTTTTCATGGTTTGATAGCACATTTCTTTTTATTGCTGAATAATATTCCATTGTATGGACGTGCCACAGTTTGTTTATTCATTCACTGATTGAAGGACACTTGGGTTGCTTCCAGTTTTTGGTGATTAAAAATAAAGCAGCTATAAACATTCATGTTCGAGGTTTTGTGTAGATGTGTTTTCAAAACAGTTGGGTAGATACCTAGGGGTTCAAATGCTGAATTGTATGGTTAGAGTACATTTAGGTTTGTAAGAAATTACAAAACTGTCTTCCAAAGTGACTGTAGCATTTTGCGTTCCCAAAACCCAGCAACGAATGTGAGTTCTTGTTGCTGCACATCTGGTTGTTGATGTGGTCGGTTTCTTGGAATTTACTTCATCTAATAGATGTGTAGCGATGTCTCATTGTGATTTTAGTTTGCAATTCCTTAATAACAAGTGATGTTGAGTATCTTTTCATATGCTCATTCACCATCTTTATATCTTTTTCAGTGAGGTATCTGTTCAAATCTTTTGCCCATTTTTAAATAGGGTGATTTTTATTTTCTTACTATTGAATTTTGAGAGTTTTTTGTATATTTTTTTCTCGTCTTTGTCATAATATCTGGGCCAGCTCTATCCATGGCACCCCTGACTCCCCACATCGGTATCATCCTGAGCTCAAAACACATGGAATGTTCCATCACCCCGACCTCCCACAACCGGGCTCAGAGGAGTAGGAAAAGGTAGCTCCCCAACTGTGACCAGCAGGTACTTAGCTGCCTCCTTAGGAGCCTGGACTGAGTCTGAAAGAGCTCAGGGGGGCTGAGCCCACCCCCTCTTGACGTCTCCGGGTCCCCTAGTGAACTTCCCATGCACCTCATGAGATCCCATGCTTGGAGAAGCTCCCCTCCCCTCATCCCAGCGCTGACTCAGCAACAATTTCAGAGCAACACATCCGAAGACTGTCATGTCTTAAGCTGCAAGGATCCTTAAAGAGCATTTAGTTCGTTTCTTAGATGAATAAACTGAGACTCAGCTCATAGATGTTACCAAGTGTTCCACCAGGAAAGGATAAACAGAGTTTGATATATTTGAGATTAAACAGAGTTAAACTTTTTAATTCCTTGCTACTTAAAATGCAACAACACCAGCAGTACATGGGAGCATATTAGAAATACAGACTCTCAGGCCCCACTCCAGACCTACTGAATCAGAACCTGCCTTTTAACGAGATCCTCCCAGTTAATTCGAATGTTCGTTGACGTTTAGGAACACTGTCTTAATTTGGCAATTTATGAAATCATTATTGAGCGTCTATTACGTGGCGGGCATTGTCCAAAGCATGGAGGATCCATCACAAAACAGATAGCACCTGCTCTCAAGGAGTCAGTCTTGAGTGGATACTACATCATCAAATTACTTCACAAGTAATTGGCGGATTGACTCCAGTCATGATTTACAACATAAAGAAAGAGTGTATTTGAGAATCAGAGACCTGAAGGATGGGTAGGATTGAGCTAAGCTCAAGACAACATGGACGATGAATCCCTGTGCGTGGTGGATCACGAAGAAGAGAACGTAGCTGGCAAAGATTCCCTAACTTCTTAGATCTAGGCATCCTGCAGAGCATTGCATGGGATTGATAGTCTGCAAAATGCCGCTCTGGAAGTCACATGACCAACCTAAGACCCAACAGTAGGGTGGAGTGGGAGCCTAAACCCAGTTCTCCCCCCTCCCAAAACAAAGCCCTTTCCACCACCCCATGCTACCTCATCCTGGTCACTGGGAGTCCCCCAGGATGACACAGAGAGCCGAGGCCCTGGGCATCAGGCTGGCTGCCAGCCAGGCTGGACACACATGCAAGTTATTTTCATGGGGCAGCAAATTCTGGAAAATATGTGGTTTAGAAGCAACGTAATTATCATCCTCTAAAATTAGGCTCATAGTCTAAACAACCCCAAGTCTTCCTTCTGCAAAAAAACAAACAATGGCAGGCAGGAAGCCTGCAGCAATGCGTGTCGTGTTGGCCATCAGGCCTGCTGGTCTCCCCGCTGAGCTAAAAAGGCAAACTGCATGCAAAAATGTAAATATTATATTATTTTTCAAATACCACCTATTCCATTCTCGCCCCGGCTGGCTCTGTCTGTCCACCTCGGCGCCCTCTGGATCCCCCACCCCTCCACGCTTTGGCCGCGAAATACATAGATGTATTTCTTCAGAAGCCATTATCTAAACTGCTGATGTAATAAGGCCCTGGTATATGAAATTCACTTAATAACTCACGCTTAGTTATTTATTGTGAACCTGGGTGCATTCTCCTTGATTCCATTTCGCAGCGAAATATAAGTGCAGCTTTCATCGTGAGCGCCTGAATTTATGGCAAACAGACCGAGTGACATTAAGAAAGCCGCACAATCCCTTCATTCAGGCTTTAATAAGGAAGCCAAGGAAAAATTATCCTAGCTGGTTTGCGGGTGACAGCACAAGAACTTTCTGGAGTCAGAAAGTTAGCACCGTGCCTCCTTGTCAGCCCATTAAAAAGCAAAGCTGGCATGGCATGATATTAGAACCATGTGTGAGAAGGAATTTCTCCTCTGGTAAGACATTCCAAATACTGTCTCCGAGCCAAAGACTTTGGTGTTAGACTAATTTAAGCAGCATGTTGAAATCAGCGCTCAGGACTTTGATCATAGGGAGATCGTTTGTTACAAATTGAACTAACCCAGTCTCTCTTTCTGGCGGATCAGAACTCTGGATTTGTTGAATTAAATGCCTCATTTAGTGCCGTTTGCACATGAAAAGGAACGCTGCACTCAGGAATCTGATAGTGAATTTTTCACCTAACCAACAGGTCTACTTTTTTATTACTTTTAAACCTAATCCATACTCGGTCCACAGTGTTCCTAATAACCCCAAGGCTGTTCAGAGTGAAGTTTTAAATCAACTCCCATGTTATTGGGGGCTGGGGGGGCCGAGAGGCGGTGGCAGGGCAGCAGGGGTTGCTGAGCCATCCTTGAATTATCAAACCATGTAATAAAGAACATATTGGAGCCCGGGATAAAAATAAAAGCAAAAAGAAAAAGCAAAATAAATTAGTCCTCAGTTGTTATTTACTGTCTAAATAACCCAGTTTCCTTTCATGACAACTGTGGGCTAAAATAGCAAAATGATTTTGCAGACCTATGATTTTTGTGCTGTTGCCTGTCTGGTCCAGGGGAAACTATGAGGGAGGGAGGTTAAAAGGGCACGAATAGACCATTTCCACATATGGCTACACTTTCTTTTCATTTTTGAAGTTATAATATCTTTAACTGTAGATAATGATATTATAAACTGTCATTTAGTGCGTTTTAAGTATATTACATACATGAAACAAAGATCTAGAAGGAGCTGCAGCTGAAGTCTTAACAGAAACATTGTGAGTCAAATCCACCAAGCAGGAGACAGGTACCGGGTTTGCTCAGAATGTTGCAGAGCAGGCAATCAAACACAGACTCTGAACTGACTCCTGGACGTAAATTGTGATCCTAGCCGAGACCAGGAAATGATGATTTAATAGTAATTAACTGTTAATTATTAACACTCAGGGGTCAACAAGCTCCTCTGCAGCCCCGTTTTACTTTTACATTATTTGGTTCATCTGTAACTTTGTTTTCCATCCTTTGCCTCCTGTTGGCGGGAGGTGGGGAGGAGAGGGTTCGAGAGCCATCTCTGCTATTAAAACAGCCCTGACGTTGCCTCAACGAGGGGGGATAAAAAAAAAACCCTATATTTAAGAATTGATTCTTTCCTAAGCCATGTGTACAGTTAATTCATAAATGTCCTTACCTGCAGGCTTAAAAATCCTCTTGCATGAGGATTGCCTTAATTTAAAAGGGAAATAATTAATTAATTATTTTTTAAAAAATGTTACTTCTCTCGTGTGCCAGAAAAATCAACAGATGATTTCTTAGTGTTATTGGCATGAAGATGAGGTTGATTTTTTTCCCCTCCTTTGCAGAAAGAAAATGGTTACCAAAGAGATAACGATAATAAATGTTTTATTGGTGAAAAAAGAAAGATCAAATCTTTAATGAAATCAGGATGGGCTTAGAGATGAACTCCGTCTGAACTCACCAGGATTCATGGAACTTCAATTAAAACAATTTCAGAAGGGCAGCTGACAGCAAGGCACTTGGAAGTGTAATTAAAATTGAGCAACATTTTAGCACCAGGTTTTCTACCAGGATCCTGAGAGTGTGTGTAGCCCGGCGGAGAAGGGCAGTGGAGGTGAGGGGTCTGGGAGGAGGGGTGAAGATTCTAGGCATCACAGGTAAGAAATCTCACTGATGCTAGAATCCCAGCATCGGCTAATAATACATAACGTTCAATCCACTCTGAAATTTTCACCTCCATCCATATGGTTGTAAAAAACTGGCTTCTTGGGCTGGAGACTGGTGTTTTTCAACCTGGAAGATTTTTTTAAAAAACAAGCCTTTCGTGAAGTCATGCACAAAGACTCGAGTTAGACACTCATTAAGGCCATATAATGTTGCAGTTAAAAGCCTGGACTCTAGAGCAGGAGTTGCTGGGTTCAAATCTTGCTTTTCCGTGTACCCGCTGTGTGACCTTAGGCAAGTTACTGAACCTCTCGGAGCCTTATTTTCCCAGCTGTGGAATGGGATCATGATACCACCCATTCTTTTTTTTTAATTTTTTTTATTTATTTATTTTTTGTGTGTGAGGAAGATTAGCCCTGAGCTAACATCTGATACCAATCCTCCTCTTTTTTCTGAGGAAGACTGGCCCTGAGCTAACATCCATGCCCATCTTCCTCCACTTTATATGGGACGACGCCACAGCACGGCTCGACAAGCGGTGCGTCTCTGCGCGCCCGGGATCCGAACCGGCGAACCCCGGGCCGCCGCAGTGGAGTGCGCGCACTTAACCACCTATTCTTTTTTTTTTTTTATGAAAGCCCATTTTGGTTTTTTTGTTTTTTTGTTTTAATTTTTGTTTATTGCAGTAACGTTGGTTTATAACATTGTATAAATTTCAGGTGTACATCATTATACTTCTATTTCTGCATAGATTACATCATGTTCACCACCCAAATACTAATTACAACCTATCACCACACACATGTGCCGAATTATCCCTTTCGCCCTCCTCCCTCCCCCCTTCCCCTCTGGTAACCACCAATCCAATCTCTGTCCCTATGTGTTTGTTTATTGTTGTTATTATCTACTACTTAATGAAGGAAATCATACGATATTTGACCTTCTCCCTCTGACTTATTTCACTTTGCATAATGCCCTCAATGTCCATCCATGTTGTTACAAATGGCTGGATTTCATCATTTCTTATGGCTGAGTAGTATTCCACCTATTCTTAAAGGTGTCGAGAGGCTTTAACAAGATGTTCCATGTCAAGTGCTTAACGCAGTGCCTGGCACCTCATTAGCACCCAATTGCTGTGAGCAAATATTGTTATTTATTAGGGCTGAAAATTAGGAAAGTTAACTCCAGAAATTCAGCCTCTCCTTTTAAAAGGCAAAGCCTTCTACCAGATGTGGCACCAGCATGGTGCAGGCAAAATGGAAGGTCTAGTGGTGAAACGTGGGGCCCCTGAGAAGCTTCACAAGGAACATCATGGCTTCTGGAACAAGAGCCGGTGCTCACTTCGTAAAGAGGCAGGGGTAGGTAGATGTGCAGCTGAGGCCTGAGATCTTGGAGAGACTCTGGTTCAGCCTCACTTCAGGCAAGAGGAAAAGGAGGCAAGAGAAAAGGGAAAAGGAGAAGGAAGGAAGAAAGGAAGCAAGGGAGGGAGGGGAGAGAGGGAGAGAGGGAGAGAGGGAGGAAGGAAGGAAGGAAGGGAGGGAGCTTTGTTTTGTCCATGATGCTCACTGGTCCAAGCTTGGCTCCATTGCCTTAGACCCCATGAGAGTCATCTCCTTGTAACTGACCTTTCTCTGCCTTGAGTTGGCATGAATGGGCTTCTATTCCTTGGCCACCAAAAGAGCTCTCTCCACCACTCTGAGCAGTTGCATTAATGTCTGGGAGGGCTTTTCCGCAGTATGGCCAAAGTGAAGCCATGGGCACAGATACCCAGCTCCATGGGGCACAGTGGGAGAAGGGTTTGCACACGGCACCCCCAGAATTCCTGAGAATCATCTAGAACAGATCAACACTCACTACTGGGCCAAACCCAACAGGCAGCACTTGGCCTGTCTCTTCACCCAGGCTCCAACTTACAGTGGATCCAGACAGCAGCTCTCCCGGCCCCATCAGCCTCCTGGAGAGAGAATCTCTTTGAAGTCAGTGCTGGGGCCTGACACGACAGTTTCCCAAAGTTTTACAGCCACCTGAGTAGGAGCTCTTTACTGGCTTTGGGAACTAGCTCATGATTTTAAGTTAAGTCAACTTTCTAACAGTATAGAGAATCCCAGCCTGTGAGTAACAGAAAAAAAATTAATTACACATCCTTTGGACTGCCTTCCGTGATTTTTTTATAGCTGCAGCAGCAGAATTACTTCCAAATTATATTGGGCCCAGGTTATTAAAATGACTTTCAATTCCCTGAGTATACACAGTGATAGGCAGCCGGGCAGGGAGTGGAAGCATTAGGATACTTTCCCTTTTTTTTTTTTTTTTAACTTCTTGCAGATAAGCCACAAGCAGATAACTGAGAATTGACTGCTTCCATCTCCAATTAATCCACCTCCTCTGGTGTCTAGTATTTACTCCTAGACTTCCTCTGGTTTACAGTACAAGCCAACACTCTTTTAATACTCCGAATCCATTAGACACTTTTCTTTTCCCTCGTGAACAAAGGAGAAATGTTTTCGCGCAACTTTATGGAAGCCATCAATCTCCCTGAGAAGCTTGCTACGCTCAACAGAATCCACATTATAACTTATGCAAAACAGAGGACGGGAAGCGTTGGGGGGAATCCTGCTTTCTTTGAGCAGTAGCAATGCATTGAAGAAAACATGCATTTCTGCTGAAATTCATATTGGTAAATGGATTTCCCATCTGAGACATTGTTTTTCACTAAGAGAAGCTTTTAATCCCCTTAAGTTCCTTTCTAATCTGCCTTGGAAGTGCTTGTCTCAGGAATATAACAGTGATGATATAACAGATTTAATTTATTAGAACGAGACAGCAGCCAGCCAGCAGAGTACACAAGAGCGCAGGCCCACCAGCTGAGTAGGGCTGTCATTCCCGGAGGGAGAAAGCTTGCCCCATCCCCTCCAGAAGCCAGCCCCACTGCACTGCCACACTGAACTTGGAGGCCCAAGTTCAGATCTCAGCCTCCAGGGCTCTTTGGGGGGCAAACACCCCAGCTTCGTGGGGTAAAGCCCTTATTCTGTAAAGGTCAAAGGAAGGCTGAGATCCTGGAGAATAGGTGATTAGATGGGAGCAGAGACCGCCAAGCCGGTAGAGGCCAATGACCTAAGGCTTGGTAAAAGGTTCCCATGAGACAGTCCTCCCCCACTGCCTAGTCTGATGGGCCACCTCGGGGACCAAGCGGCCCCAATGAGCCAAGAGTCGGAAGGACAGGCTCCGATCCTACTCCCAACTAAGACAGGGAAGAAAAGAACACAAAAGTCAACAAGTCCTTCTCAATCCAAATTCTGCTTGATGTGGGGAGGCAGCAGGGCGTTAACTCGGATGGCTTGGTCTGCTTCATTCTCTGACGGAGCCAGTTGAACTGAAACAGCTAGAGACACGGGATGGCTGCACCCACCTGGCTGGGCTGTGTCCAAACCAGTACAAAGGTCCCAGGGATATCCATACATAACTCCATGTCTTCTTTCTCCGAACAGAGAGCTGTTCATTTATTCCCTCAGCCTGGGCTTATCAATGCTCTCAGGAGCCAGCCTTTGACTCATGGAGCTAACACCGTTTCAGCCTCACAAGAATGCAAATGATTTCAGCACAGGGCTTCAGTATCACTTTCTAAGTTGGCCCCTCTGCTGTCACACACAGTAGGACATCACAGTGGGCAAGAGCATGGTTTCTGGAATCAGAAAGTCCTGGGTTCAAATCCCTGCTCCATCCCTCACATGCTAGGAGACCTCCCTTAAGCAATTCACCCTTGCTGAGCTGCCGTTTTCCCATCTGAAAAATGGGAACACGACCATCAACCTCCAGGCAGGAATAAATGACATCATTCTGTAAAATGCTTAGCAGAGTGCCTGGCACATATTAAGTGCTGATTAATTATAACTATTATTGCAGAGGTAGGTTTACCTGCAGACACATTTACCCCTTCTGTTCATTCCTTCATTCTGTTCATTCATTAATTCCCCCACACGTTTACTGAGCACCTACGATGACCCAGGCTCCATGCTAGACACTCTGTATTTGTGACAGGGGAGATCGCAGGGGATGGAGAGACGCCTGATAAAAATCATCTTTGATGGAAGTGCAATTTTGCATTCATTCTTTCATTTAAATTTCACACACACACAAACAAACCCGGGGTAGATATTGAGGGCAGATAGAATCACTCTCATTTTACAGATAAGCAAGACAGATCCAGGGAGATTAGGAGACTCTGTCAAATGGTAAAGCTGAAAAGATCCCAGAGTGGGGGCTCTCAGACAAGCCTCCTCCCATACTTTTCCTTGAGTAGGATTTTCCAGAATCTAGTCCGTATAGAATGGTGTAACACAAAACCACGTGCACATGAACCCCGTGGACCCAGGACATACCCCATCCCGTGGCAAGTGTGTGCTTAGGTAGGAAACCATATCCCACGCTCAGCAGGACCCCAGGTCTGCTGTCTTCAGACAATAAGAAGAGGCCAGGGAAGAGAAGAGACTGGGGAACTTGACGCTTATTAAAAGCACTTGCTCACAAGCTGCATGCAGGCCCACGTGGTGCCCAAACCCGGGAACCCGGCCTCAGCAGGGGTCAGTGCCCCGTCCTGACAGGCGTGAGCTGGGGAGTCTGGGCTGAAGATGGATGGGGGCGCGAAACACACCCGTGACAGCGGTAATCCACACGACCCAAGAACGCAAGCTGGTATTTTGGCCACTTCTCCACATTTTTTATGGGCCCGAAGTGGGGGGAGGGAATTTTCATCATTTCAGACATAAATAACTCCATGAACAGTGTCGAGATCAGACACCTCCAAATTAACCACTCTGTGCAACACAAAGCCTTTGGCTGGGCCAATTCACTTTCCCCTTGCAGAGCCGCCTGAAGTTAGGTAAGGCTCCCAGGGCATTAAAACTAGCCTGGCACTTCTGTCATAGTTCCTTGGAGGAGTCCCTGTCCTGCTCAGAGATGCCCATTTCATGCTTTCTTCTTGCTCATAGATTTTGCATCACTCCCTCTCCCCTCACCCTGGGCTTATGACTCTGCCTCATGCTTTATGGAGGAAATGGAAACGACCAGATTCATGATCTCTCATTTCCCAGCACCCAAACCCACAAACTTGCCTTGATTTGAATCCCACTCTCTTTCATGCTTCGGGATATAGCAGAAGACATGTCCTTCCTCCCACCTGGGGCCACCCTCCACCTGTGTCCTGAATCCCTTCCCTTCTAAGAGTCTGCCCTCCCAGCTACACACACACACACACACACACACACACACACACACACCCCAACAAACCCCTGTCTCCTGGACCATTCTCACCTGCAATGACATGGACTCAGTAGCTCCCATCTCAAAAAACCAAACCCAACCCAAACAGCTACCGTGATCCCTCATCTTGATCCTCGTCATGAACAACCATGTCCTGTTTTTCTAATTCCCATCTTGGCAAAATATCTCGCAAGTGTTGCCTCCAAGCCCTGTCTCTACTTCTTCAACCAAGTCCAACTTGACTTCGCCACCACGCCACCAAAACTGATCTAAAGTTTATCAATGACTACATGTTGTCAAATACAAAGAGTATCTCTCTTCTTCTCTTACTTGACTTCTCAGTCGACCCCTCGGTCCCTCCTGAGGCACACTCTTCTCTCGCAGTTTCTGCTTCCCACCCTCTCCTCTCCCTGGCTGCCACTCTTCAGTTTTTTGTTGACCCTCCGTCTCCACCCAGCCTCCAGCTGTAGGAGTGCCCCTAGGTTCAGTCCTCAGCCCTCTCCTCTCTGCTTTGTTCGTTCTCTCTGTAGGTGAGCTCTTTCATTCCATGGTTTAAACATCATCGATGCACTACTGACTTTGAAAATTATAGCCTCAGCCCAGAAAATTACCCTAAGCTCTGACTTGTATGTCTAGATGCCTTCTTGATGTACCCACTTGGACATCTAATAGCCTCTCGACTTGACATTTCCATGACTAGGCAGTTTACAGAACGAGAAACACAATAGGCTTTTTTAGACATGTGGAAGATGTTCAAACTCATTAAGAGTTTTTAAAATGTAAGTTAAAACAAACAGATATTTTCCACCAATCAGTTTGGCAAAGAGAGATCAAAACATTTAAAAGTACACTGTTCATAAGGATTCAAGAAAAAGTTGCCTTTGTAAATTGGCAGGGAATATAAATTGGTATAATCCTTTTGTAAGGCAAATCGTCAATATCCATCAAAATAAAAAACAGACATCCTCTTTGACCTGGCGATTCTACTTCTAGGAATTTGTCCAATAGATAAATTTATCCAAGAGATATATTTAATTAATATATTCAATAAATGTATTTATTTCCATTAATATGTATCCAATAGATAGAGTCACACATCTGCAAATGGATGTTGAAAGCATTCAGGAAACCATCTACTACCAGCAATAAGAGACAGGCTGCATAAGTGGAAGTAAGTTCCCAGTGGAATACCACTTAACTGCTATAAAAGTGAAAGAAATCTTTACAAGCTAATACAGAAAAATCTCCAAGATATAATATTAAGTGAAATAAATTAAGGTGCAGAATGGGTATAATATGGTATTATGGGTATTTAAAAAGGATATAGAGACAGAGATACTCACACATAAATACTTGCATAAATATGAAGTATTACTGGAAAGAGACAAAATTTGTAACAGGATTGCCTTTGGGGCAGTGGAACCAGGAGACCAGTTTCTAAGGAATTAGGATACTTTCCCTGTATAATTTTTGTACTATTTGAATTGTTTTTTGCCATGTTCAATTATTTCATTTTCAATTTTAGAATAAATTTATTTTTCATCTCTTGGCTCCTTCTCTCCTTCCAGCTCTCAGCTGAAATGGGACCTCTTCAGCAAGGCCATCCAGGACCACCCTGTCTGTGTTAGTCTCCTCTATTTTTTTTTCTTTCCCTCTCCAGAACAGCTTCACTTTTAACTACTTTAAATATCGGAGGAAGATTTAATTGTCAAAAGATCTCTGCTCACCTTAGCAGAGAGACTTCCCTGTACCACCATCCGAAGTAACCCCCTCACCACTGTCACTCACTAATGCTTCATCCTGCTTACTTTTTTATTAATGCATTTATCACCACCTCACATATTATATATTTTTTATTTGCTTATCATTGGCTTTCCCTCATTACAATGTAAGTTCCCAAAGAGCAGGAATCTTACCCATTTTATTCAAGGCTCTATCCCCTGTGGCTAGAACAATACTTGGCACATTGCAGATGTCCAGTAACTACTTGTTGAATTAATGAATAGTTCTACTACTAAGAAAAAACAAATCAATAAAAAAGAGGTTTAAAGGCCACCAATCTAGAAAAAGAAAATATCTAAGGCCAAGAGTTCAGTGCTGGGCCCAAAATCCAGTTGGGTCGTCACCAGCATCCCGTCCAATTTGTGTTGACATCGATTTGCTAAGCAAAGGGCCTGGGGAAGCATCATATTGCACCAAGAGGCAGAGAGAAAGTGAAGAAGACAGGAGTAGGCAGCACTATAGGAAAAGCCCAGAATGTGGAGCAGCGGACGAGACAGCAAGCAAAGGGAAGAGAGTTTTTAGCAAACCCCCAAGAGGAAGTCCCCCTCGCCAGCACCCCCTGTTGTAGGGAAAGTCAGGGCTCAAGAGAGAAAAGAAACAAGAAAAATCAAAGGCAGTACTTGAGTCTTTACATCACCCTGACCGAGCCGAGTTCCAGCTTCTGAGGGATGACACGCAAGGTGGCAGAGCAGACGACTGCCAAGGGAAGCAGTGAATGAATCATTTGGTTACTTAAACCCCCAGCGACCTGGCTGAAGGTGGGAGAGCCCTGAGTCAGCAAGTCACCAGCAATTAGCAAGTGAAGGGACCGGCTTGGGCGGCGGACAGCCAGCCAAGCAGCCTGGGGAGTGTGTGCAGGGACCCCCAGACCACCTGCCCCTGGCACCCAGCTCCTCCTGAAGAAGAAGAAGCCCTCTACCCTCTTTGCTGGTCTGGGTTTGGGGTACACAATGGCCAAAGCTTCTCACTGACGTCAGAAAGCCATGTTCTCAGCCCCCATGCTGTAGCACCTGCATCGATCATGCCCGGGCCTCCTGGAACTCAGAAAACCTCATGTCTCCTAAATTGTACTTTTATGCTCAGCAAGCCCTCAGGCTACCTGGTTAAAAGTTTACATTGAAAAATCCCTCATAATTGGTTCATTTGAACGGTGCCCTCTGCAGAGTCATCTGCAGGCTGTGCTCATAGGCAGCCATTCACAGAAACCCAGGCAGCCAAACGCCAATCATCCCGGGGCTTCAGAAACACCTCCAGGCTTCCCGACCCCAACCAAACGCCAACACAAGTCCACGCAGGGCAAGAACAGCTTGGGGCGGCATCTTCTAAGCCAGGGTTTCTCCACCTCGGCACTGTTGCCATTTGGGGCCAGATAATTCCTCGTCGTGGGGGGCTGCCCTGTGCATTGTAGGGTGTTTAGCAGTATCGCTGACCTCTACCCACTAGACGCCCGTAGCACCACCTATTTGTGACAACCAAAAATGTCCTCAGACATTGCCAAATGTGCCCTGGGAGGGCAAAATTGCACCAAGTTGAGAACCACTCTTCTAAGTTTCTATGCATTTGGATAGCTGAAATTTGGGAGAAAAAGTCATTGATTCAGAAGACATTCCTTGAGGGTCTACTCTATAGTAGGCATTGGATGTGGCATTGGTGTACGTGGCTCCAAGCATCTCTCTTGAAAGAAGGGGGGACCAAACCCTCAGCTTCTTCTCACTGACCTAATTTCAAGGGCTGGATTTTCCAACAGGAGGCAAAGGCAGGGCGAGGTCAGGCTGTTTTGCCAGGAGAGAATGGGTGGGTGAGCGCGTGAGAAACTCCTCCAAAGGGAGGCCTCGGAAATACTTGTTTTTAGCTCCTCATGTAAATGGATGTCGGTGGCCTTGCAAAGAGCACAATGGGTGCACAGGAGTGAATCACCTAAGTTAATTACAGAGATCACTGCAGAGCTGTGCAAAGCCTGGCCGAGCTTAGCTTGCAACACCAGGCAGCAGAACAGCCTCCGATGATGATGTTCACGTTAATAACTGGCACTGACACAGCCACAAAGCCCTCCCTGCTCCAGGCCTGTGCCAGGAAAAATAGAGAAGCAGTCAAGAAAAACACAGTAGCATTTATCACACCCCCTACTGAAAGGCAGCCGCCATTTTCCCCCACTGTGGTCTTTGAGACTGACTGGTGGGCCCGGTGGGGCGTTGCTGAGACTGGTAGATGGATTTGGGGTGGGGACGGGTGGGTGGGGAGGTGGAAGCCCATGCAGACAGGGTGAGTGGAGTGGTGGATTGAGATAGAGGGACAGACAGAGGCTCAGGCATATATTGTTTCATTCCATTAAGGGTTCATTCAAGTGACAGCAAAATGTCCCCCAAAACTTGCCACTGACGAAGGCCAGGTTCCCCAGAGAGTTACATAGTACAATCTAGAGGCCGTGGGTGAGCAAGGCTCTCTGGGACAGCCAAGGAGTGTCAGTGTGCAATGGGGCAGGAGAATTTGGGAACACCCACCACTCTCGTCAAGGTTGCCTGGGAGTAATTTCAAGCAGACAGGCCTGGGAGGTGATTGAAATGCAGCGAATGGAGAGCTGAGGGGCTGTGAGCTTAGAGGCACATTTCCCAAAACGTGGCATGGTTGTCCCAGGTGGTACCAAGATGGTTTGGGGTAATTTGGGGACACAGCTTTCCCTAACATTGAATCACAGGGGGAGAGAGGGCTTCTTCTTCATGTCTTTTAGTCTTCTGATGAGGACAAGGCGAAAGTCTTGGCTTGGTGCTAGGAAATCTTTAAGGCCACTTCAACATGGGGTCATCTCTCTCCCTTTTTGGCAAAGAAAGGACAGAACTCAGGCTCAAGGTTTGGAAAGGCAAGGATATCTGGCCAGAATTTACTGAAGTTGGCTTTTATTTTTCCTTTTAAAGTCAAGTTTATCCAGGCAAAATTTTCACACAGTAAAATTCACTCTTTTTAGTATACAATTCTATGAGTTTTGACAAACACATACAGTTGTATAACCACCATCACAATCGTGACACAGAACATTTCCACCACCCAAAATCTCCCCCATGCCCCGAGGTCAACCCTCCCCCCATCCCCAGTCCCTGGCAATCAATAATCTGTTTTCCCTTTCTATAGTTTTGTCTTTTCCAGAACATCATAGAAATGGAATTATACAGCATGGAGCCTTTTGGGGTTTTATTTTCTTGTATTTATCTTTACATTAGATTTATGAGGTAGCATACTGGTTTTCAATTTAAGGTAGTTCTATAAAGTATTCTTTTTAAATAAATCAACATTTTAACAAAGAGATTTGGTTTATAGACAGATAAGTAAGTAACTACGCAAGTGTTGTGCAGATATGGCAAAAATCAGGAAGACTGGATGGGAATTATCAGGAGCTAGGAAAGGTCTGAGATGTTATCCTACTTACAAGTCAACAAGTTAGCTTACTGGTTTCATGGGTGCTGGCAGAAGACACAAGCCCCCTGGATCAGAGACAAAGAATGTTATTACTCATGGCACAGCCAGCAGCATATTTACAATAGCTCCCTTCATCCCCAATCCCACGGGCGTTATGCAGATTAGCCAGATGGATACCTGTCCATGCAGGGGGTTCCATTACAGGAGAAAAACCCCATGCTTAGGGAACTGGAATCTTTTATAATGGGCAGTAAGCATGCCTGCCTTTGTTGTGGGGGAGACGCTATCTCCATCTTTCAAAGCTGTTTGCTATATAAATATCCTTGCAAAGAGAACAGAGGTCAGTTAGTACCTTCATTGCAAGACATGCAGAAGTGTGAGAGACTCCTGGAGAATGATCTCCCCACAGAATGACTGAAATCTGGGCCATACTGGCTTAGACCACAGAAAAAGAAAACCTAGGCTGTCATAAGTTGAGGGGTCTACAGGAGGGGAGGTCATGGCCTGGCAGAACACTGTTTCCGGGAGGCTCTCCCTGGAAAGGTGAGAAGATTCAGGTTAGCTGAGACATGATTCTAAACCCTTTTCTTCCCACTGTGTACTTTCCAAAGCAACCTTCTCATCAGACTCTGGTTTCCCATGAGTACTCATCCAGAGAGGGATGCCCTGCTTTGCCCATGTGACCACACCATGCTCTCAGATAGCCGTATTTCTGATTGTCATTGACATTCTGGTTTATACATCAGACTCTGTGCTGGTTAATGTGAGTCGGTTTCACCCTCACTGTGCCCATAAAATTGAGCTTCTAATCCTGAAAAGTTGAAAACCAGATCCCAAAATTTAACACAGTAAATTGAATTATAACAAATAGTGTCCAGCACTTATTATAAGTTCTAGGATTTTTATATTTATAATCTAATTTAATCCTCCAACCAGCCATACACTTGGTAGGCACATCTGTGTGTCGCATTTTATAGATGAGGAAAGTAAAGCACAGAGAGAGAAAACTGCTAGACCGAGGGCTCACAGGTGTACCTGGCAGAGCTAGACCTTGAACTCGGTCTGGCTGGTGCCAAAGTCGGTCATATAACCACTGCTCAGCGTGGCCTCACTAGGGAAGTCCTACCTCAGGAGGCCTGGCCGGTGGCCAGCCAGTCTTCCCCTCGGACTTCCTCTGCCATGTCCTCTGTACTGAGCGTGCCTTAATCTGTCCCGCAGCGCGCAGGAGATGGGCGAGTCCTCAGGCTCCCCCTGGGCAGATGCCCTGAGTACAAACCCGGGAGGCTTCACTCTATGCCCTTCAGCACCTCCAGCCCTCCGAGTCGGGCTCACCTGTATGTGGAGGTAACTCTGTTCCTGGAGCCCTTTGCCCTCATCTACTCTCCATCTAAAGCTTTCCAGAAAGTTCTCATGAAGCTTTGGGTCCTGTTCCAGTTACTATTGTTACATAACCCATTACCCCAAAACCCAGCAGCTTAAAACCAACATTTTCTTTTGCTCAGAATTTTGCGGGTCTGGAATAGCCAGGACATTCTCCCTTGGGGTCTGTCACTGGGGGCTGCACACATCTGGGAGCTCGCTGGGGCTGGACGTTGGAAAGGGCTCACCCACAAGGCTGACACTGAAGCTCAGCTGGGCTGTCGATCTGGCGTCTACACATGGCCTGTCCAGCGTGCTGGTCTCAGGGTCATCAAACTTATTACAAGTGTCTGGCTTTCCCCAGAGCAAGAGTCCCAAGAACCAGTGGAAGCTGTGAAGCCTTTTCTGACCTAGCCTCAGAGGTCACATGGTATATACTCTGGTGGACAAGGCAGTCCCAGGCATGGCCGGATTCCAGGGACTCATCTCTTGATGCGAGGAGAGTCAAAGAATTTGGGGCCTATGGTTTAAAAACCTGCACAGACCCCAACCAGGTCTCCTCCTCCTGGTCCAAACCAACAGCATGGGCCTCTTTGCACTTTTAGATAAGGGAGCCCACGGTGGCACAGAACTGGGTGATGTGTTGGGGGGTTGTTGAAGATGAGGGATGCAAAATCCACCTCTATTAATTACGGGTGGGACAAAAGACAGTGTGATCTTTGACTTCACGAAAGAGTGCTTCCTTGGGGATTCAGCAACCTCAGCTGAGCCAAACCGACTGTCCAGCACAAACACTGGGAGATGACAGGAGGTAGCTGAGAGTCATCCATTGTTGGTAAGAATGCCCACATTCTCCAGCGGTGAGCCAACAGGCAGGGCCCCTCTGTCCCCTTGCTTTGCAGAGGCCTTTGTGTGCTCATGGTAACTTCCCTGGCAGCAGCAACCCAAAGATAAACCAAACAGCTCTCCTGCTCTCCTCATCTTTGGTGAAGCTCCAGCCTCAACCTGTAGAGGAGGTTTATGTGTCTCCCCTTCAGCACCAGGTCCTCCTCCCCAGCCCCACCACCCCAGTGACACCCCTTGAAACGGTGATGTTCATGGCTCGAGAATGGGCAGCAGCCAATGAAGTTGTCACTCAGGGTCACTGTCCTCGAGAGAGACTTTTTTCTGGATCATCTGTACCTTCAAGGAGACCTCTAGCCCATGGGATTTCTCTTGAGCCCCTGTAACTTCAATAGGTAGTAATAGCTTTAATAGGTAGTAACCAAATTCTTGATCAACAAAGGAGGCCCTCTTACGTGGGGGGGCTCTGGTGTGTAAACCAAGGCCTTATCTATCCTTTGGTGACAGATGATGTACCCAGGATCTACAGATGAAGCAATCACTTTTACCTATCTTAGATACACACTTTTCCATCTAATACACTCCAAATACTTTACACATTTAAATAATCCCTCTGCACAGACTTTAAGTTGCAAGCCATTTGTATGTGGCTAAGATTAGGAGTTGGGAGCCAGGTGGTCCAAATGCAGCTCTGCTGTTTCCTAGCTACATGACCTTACTTAAATACTCCATGCCTCAGTGTCTTCATGGGCATGATTACGTGAAGAGTCATTGTGCAGATTAAATGAAGTGACACAAGTAAAGCATTTAGAAAAGTGCCTTGTGTATAGTAAACACTCCATTTAATGATGCTTTATACATTTAAAATGATATTCCTCAAAATGAAAAATCATCAATTAAATCAACTATCCTTGAATATTCAAACTATTAAATAGCATTACACAACCCAAACACTTGCTTTCAAAGATTTTATTTGCAACTATCAAGCCTGCTAATGGCCTCCTAAAACCATCACCTGGTGACAGTGTACAGAGTATTCATTCAGGGACCCAAAAGCCCTGCAGGGAGTTTTCAAATGTTGTTCACCTATATAGGGGAGCCACGAGTGCACATGCACAAATTCTTCAATGTGCACTCAGCCAAAATAATTTTATTTTAAAACATTTGGCATTCTGTAAAATCATATCTGGCATACAGATTCTTTATATAGTAGATCTCTGTACACATTTTATATCTATACTCATAGCTGACTGCCTAGGGTTATTTAAGAGGATTTGCAATGGTCATTTTAAATATACACAATTTTTGCCTTATGTGCTGGCTTTCAGAACCTAATTCTCACTTAAGATGAAATCTACTGTGTCTCATTTTATCTTCCCAACAGTCCTAGTGTGTGGGCATCATTGACCCAGTTTACAGTCGAGGATATTTAGTCTCAGGAAGATCAACTATGTGGTTCAACGCCACACATCTCGTAAGTTGCAGAAGTGGGATTCAAGCCTGTCCCTCTTTCAGGTACTCCCCCCTGCCTTTCACAGCAGTACCTTACTGCTCTGTGCCCCCTCTAGGCCGTGAATTAGTCTCACACGCATTACGACTTTGAAGCGCCTAATTTAAGACATATTATTAAATCCTTTTTAGAAATAAGAAATTAAGACCAGTGAAGTAAAGCAACTTATCCACGGTCAGAACTGCTCCCTCCACGCTGTTAACTCTCTGCCCTTATATTCTTTTTTCCAAGGCATCTAGGACTCTATCTCATCCTACATCGTAGAGCCACATTTTGTTGTCTCCTCATTCACATGCTTATCCCTATATGTGGGGCACTGAGGGTCACTAATACAAACGCCTACAGACACCAGGCAGATCATATAAACGAGCCTAGTGGGTTGGGTGTGAGGCATTAGGGAATGGTGGAAACTGTGGCACACTGAGAGCCCAGGAACCCACTAACAGAAGCTGCCACGTCTTAGCTCCAACCTAGAATGTGGGTCCAGCAGAGCAGGTCTCCTAACTTTTTATGAGAATTCAGAAATCCAGCATTTTGTGTGATATTTTCCTATTTTAACATATTGGCAACTAATTCGTATTAGTTCATCAACTCTGCAAGAACAGCTTCCCAATCTTCCCAAATTTTCCTGTGTTGTTGACTTCTAGCTACACGTGTCTATTCATGGATGTGCTGAGGACATCCACACAGACATCCTGGCAGTTCCTAAATGCCACAGTTTCTTAAAAAAAGGTGGGGGTGTGTGGCTTGCCATTTTCTTTCGAAACCAATGATTCTTCAATACACCTCTATTTCTGCCATCATCCTCCTGGTACCTGTGGACTCAAACCCTACAACTGCGCAAACTGTGCATCAGAATCATCTAGGAGATGATCATAACCTGTTTCAGTCCTATCAAAAAAGATTTCTCGAGAGTGGAACACAGAAATCTCCCCAAAGCCACCCTTAATCTGTCTCTGCCACCCCCTATGCCAGGCTCACATCACCCCACAGAGGATGTATTTAAAATACCTTCCTCATTAGTTTAACCACCACTGGTCCTTTCCTGTCCAACCCAGCCCTCACATCCTTGTCTGGTTAGCATCTCTGAAATACAGCTTTGCATGATCCATGCCCATTCCAAAACCTTTGGTGGCTCTCTGTTGCCCATAAGAAAGCATGCAAAGCCTTTAGCCTGGCACTCACCCCCAGCTTCCTTCCCAATGTCCCTTGTGCCGGCTGTACATATTCCTGATCCCGCTAAGAACCTGCATTGTCCATGTCTGTCACTTGGCAACTAGCTAATGCTGCCTTGAGTTGAGGCTCATTAGTGTGAACCCTGCCTCTTCCATTCACTCACTCACACATTGTTCATTCAATTCATCCATTGGTTCTTCGATGAGCACCCACTTTGTGCTAAGCCCCCCACAAGCGGATTAGAAGCTACTTGGAAGTGGAAAGTTCCGTGTTAACAGGAGCATAGCACCCTCCCAGAACCGAGAACTCTATGCACAGAGTCAAATGTGAGCTGACAATGACATGTTGAGAGGAGATGGGAAATGGTTTACCAGGTAGAGAGAAAGGAAGTAGGATGTGTCAAAGGCAAATTCTAGGGCTGAGTGAAGGCACACTGGCCAGAGAAGAGCCGGGAAAACTAGGCTGAGGCCAATCTGAGGGTCACACTGTGAAATACAGTAAGCAGGTAGTGGGTGATATATGCTAGTTGGGACTCCGGGTTGAAAGAAACTCACAAACTCAACTCACGCTGACTTAACTTAAAAAGATAATTTATTTGTTCACAAAAATATGATGTCTTCAAGTGTGGCTAGATCCAGAAGCTAAATGATGTCATGAGGCCTCTACCTTGCACTTTCTCTCTCTCTGCCCTGTTTCCCTCTGTCTTAGCCCAACTCAAGCAGGCTTTTTCCTTGTGGTAACAAGTTGGCCTGCAGCCCTCCAAGCTGGCATTCTCTCCTCCAGTAACCCCCATGGAAAGAGTATATCTCTTTCCTAGTTATTCCCACAGAGAGTTCCAGAATTGAATCTCTTTGGACTACCATTGGGTGATATGTCCATCTCTAAAGCAGTTACTGTGGCCAACGGATTAAACACTACGAATTACCAGACTTGGGTCACATGGCCACCCTTAACCAATCACTGAGGCTGGATGAGGACTACCCCGGAACCAATCACTATGGGTAGCTGCCTTGAATACTCTGATTGGCTAGTCCTGGGTCACCTGGAAGTAGGAAGTGCAGAGTCAGCCCCTTTGACCCCTGTGGACTGAGTGTGAGAGAGGGAAAGGTAGATTTCTCAGGAAGGAAGCATAGAAACCGGCAGCCATCCCTTACACAATGGGCAACCATGGAAAGAAGATTCCAGAGCAGGCACTGACATGCTCAGAACAGCCAGCCCTGTGCCTCCAGGTTCTCTAAAGAGAGGAACCCCTTCTGGAGCATGTGACTGCCACCTCAGCCAGCTTCTGCCAGCTTCGACCCACTCCCCTGGCCCCAGCAAAGTGGCCCCCACACTCCTCTGCACCCCACGGGTGGTCTGAGAGCTGACACTGCCTGAGCCACCCCAGGGCCCTGATGTCCCTGGATGAATGCCTGCCCAAGGCAGAGGAGCACCCACACACCCACTCCAGCCAGGACTCCTGATTGCATGGCTGCCTACAGAGCTCCCACTGGCCCCCACCCCTTCCCTCCTCCCCACAGACTCTCTGGCACAGCCTAATGTCTAGAACAGGTGGGAGGCCTGGGCCCCGGCTCTCAGCTTTCACGGCCAGGAGCACAGCAAGGGGAAACTCATTACATGGGTTTAACGGGGTTTAAAAGGCGTTAAAGAGTCCTGAGGGCCAAATTAAGGGGCCTCAACTTACAAGCTGAGTTATGAAGAGATCTAAGGTATGTTTAGGCCCAGAGCAGGAGCCCAAAACTTGGTCTAGCATGGTTGCAGTGAGAAAAATGTGCACCCCCTGGGAGTTACCAACCAGAAAGAAATAACAGGTGCCAGAGGCTGGGAGGCTGGCCTGGGTCTGGGGGATGGAAAACGCCGAAGGGCAAGCTTTCCCTTTCTTCTCCATAAATGGAATGAAAAACCAGGCACTAGCCATCAAGAGGCAGCTAGTTAAATAAATTAAGGCATCATTAAGGTCTATATTCAGGCTGGGATACTACATGACTGTTAAAAAGAATGAAAAAAATAAAATTAAATAAAAAATTTAAATTAAAAAAATTTTAAAAAAAGGAATGAGATAGGTCTTTAAGATTTGACACAGAATGGTCTCTGAAAAATATCACTAGGTTAAAAAAATAAAAATAAACCAAATGTAGAACAGTGCGTATTATGGGAGATCATTGTTCATACACACACATATACACACCGTTTAGGGGGACCCATGTGACATTTCCATTTTTGTAAATCAAAATATTTATGTGTATATGTCATATATATGTACATATCACTTCCCGGCTAATATATATGAAGAGTATCTTTGGCAGTTGACACAAGACACTGATAACCACGGTCTCTTCTGGATACATCCTCTGGGACCAGGGCTCATGAGTGGGAGAGAGAGTTACTCTTCAGTGCATAACTTTTTATACTGCTGGAATCTTTTATATTTGGGAAAAAAATGTTTTCAGAAATATATTGAGTGCTTCCACTATGCAAAGTGTTTATATGCACATTCTTATCCCGCTCAGTCTTCACAAGGATCGTACGGGGTAAGTACCCTCAACAGTCCCATTTTACAGAGGAGAAAACTGAGGAAGAAAGGGTTAGAGACTCTCTGGAGTGGCTGAGCGAGATGCACAGTCAGGGCTGTCTGACTCCGAAGGTCAAGTCTTTGACCCTGAGGAAGCCACGTGTCCTCCCGCCTGCGTGATCATCTCAGACCAGAGTCTCCTGGGTGTTGCCCCAATTCCCCTCCCAAAAAAGCCTCTGGGAGCCCAACAACCAGCAAAGGCATCCTCTGTCTTGTTCAGTGGTCCCTTTGTCTTTGGAAGGAGGGTCCGATCAGGGCCCAGGCTCTCCTCTGACGGAAGGTCGTCCCAAGGACAGAGCACAAGTGATCTGCCCGGAAGGCCAAGGGGGGCTGACCTGTGGTCCCCTGAGACTGCAAAGGCTCCAGGTGAGCCCTCAGGTGACCATTCCCCTCACAGGCTAGGTCACAAACACCGCTGTCACCTGCCCCTGCCATGGGGAAACTAACAAAAAGTGCTGTTGACCACAGGGATGGGGCCCACTAAGACCCAAAGACTTTTCACAAACATCATCTCGTTCCAGCCTCACAAGGGGTCCATGATGTAGATACTATACAACCCCAGTTCATACATAAAGGAGCAGGCACAGAGAGGCTAAGGAACTTTCTCGTGGAGGCAGAGCCGCACTTCAAGCCTGGCAAGGCCCATACTCTTTCCGCCACGTGGTGCTGTCTGCCTAGGCCACTGCTTTGGTGGAGGCCACATGTCACCATGTCAGGACAGTTTGGATCAGGGCCAAGATGCAGGTTCAGGAATCAGTTTCCAGCTGTTATCTGTAAGATGGGAATAATAACAAGGAGAAGACAGACCCAGAAGTCAAACTCTGATCTGCCTGGTTCTAGAAACCATAACTTTTCCAACACTCCAAGGTCCTCCCAAGGAAGGTCATGGCTGGTGGGGAGGGTGGCCAAGGAGCTTTCCAGTGGTTGCTTGCCTGTGGGTTTTATGGAAGCTTAGGAGAACATTTCCGAAGGTTTGAAGCTAAAAGGTTGAAGCTAAAAGGGATCAATGCAATCTCTGCTCTTAACTTGAGGACCCGTCTCCACCGCTACTGCGGCCCACAGGAGGGCAGGAGCAGCTGCCTAAAGGTCTGAAGAAAACAGTAATGCTCTTGAACTTTGATCAGCCACTCTGCTGGCTCTTCTCCTGGTCCTTGGATGGAGCAGGTATCCATGTGCCAGCCTGTTAGACAAATCCTTTCCAGAAAGAGAGCCTATGGGGTCACCTACAGGGCAGAATAAGCATATACTCAAGGGCTTCAGTGAAACAAGGCACTACTCACCTCCTACCCGCCCCCCAAAAATTAAGGCTTTACTATTTGATTTTTCTTTAAATGAAAGTAGCATCAATGCAGAAAACTGGAATTTTATTGGACATGTTGAATAGTTATTTTCCATATGGCAGAAGACACTAACTCTTGTCAGTACCTAGGGCCTCAGTATTAGTTAGGGTCACATCAGCTCCCATAACAAAAAAAATCCCCCAAATGTATGATGGTTCAAACACAATAGAAAATTATCTCTTACTAGAAAAGTCTGAAATGGGTGCTTGTGGTCAGTGTGTGGCTCTCCTCCACGTGGTGATTCCGGGACCCAGGCTTTTTGTACTGTGTGCTCTGCTATATTCGACATGTGGCTCCCATGCTACGATGCTCATTGGCATCAAGCCACAGAAGTGGAGAGCATGGAAGACTGCATACGGGAGGTGTTCACAGCTGGGCTAAAAGTGGTACACGTCTGCTCAAATTCCACTGGCTAAACCTCAGTCACGTGGCACACCTAACTGCGAGTGAGACTGGGAAACACAGTCTAGGAGGAGGACACAGATTTGGTAAACAGCTGGCCAAACAGCTGGAACAACCTCCAAAGGTCTTCATCTGAGCCTGATGGAGAAGCCCGGTTATTCCCAACTCTAGGCAAGATGGCAGATGGAGAGAAGGAGCCATGTCTCCAACCCCCCATAATGTATCTGGAAAAAGTAATTCTTCAATAAAGAATAAATGATAAAAACTACTTTATATGTAAAATATTGAGTTAAGAAGGGAACAAACTATCAAAATACAAATATGTGTCAGACAGAAAGGGATTGTCCACCTCAAAATCCTTTCATTTAGTACATATTTGCTTGGGACCTACTTTAAGCCAGACATTCAGCTAGTCCCCGGGAATATAACGTGACGCTGTCATGGAGCTCACAGCGTCGCGAGGGAGACAGACATTAGTCAAGTAATCGCATAGAGGTATGATCCCCAGTTTTGGTTTGGATTCTTCCACAAGCAGCTCTAGAGATGAGGGTTCAAATGAAGGTGATATTAGGAGGGTGATCCCAGGAAACAGCAGTAGGGGAGTAAGGAAGGGAGTCAGGGAGGGGAAGGAGGCCAACAAGGCATGCGTCTTCCAGCCAGTTACCACTGTGGCAGGTGGAGCTCATTCCCACCAGGGAGCTCTGGGCAGCCGCGTAGAACACGCACCTCGGAGTGTTCCCACCATGAGGGCAAGGGAGCTGAGGTATTTATACGCCAACTGTCATGAGTCTTGTGGGATGCTAATTTCCTGACACTTCTGGCCTGTTGTGCAGATGCACAGAACAGACTCCCATGGCCAAAGAAATGGGCAGATGCTAGAGCGGGGAGCTGGGCCATCAGCTTACACTGACATGGTGAGGGCTGACGGCTCTGGGCTGGGCACTGACAGTATCTGCTACATCACCCAGGGACCATGAATAAGAAACACAGGGGGCGAAAATGACAGTAGGATGATCAGGCACAGCTGAAGGGGAAAAAGACTGCATGGTTTTAAATCCTGGCTCTTGCACATGGCAGCAATGTGACCTCGGGCAAGCCTTGCTCCACCTCAGTTTCCTCATCTATAAAACGGGCATATAATAGTGCCTGCCTCTTAGGGTGACTGGGAAGATTAAATGGGACCATTCTTTAGAGGGGCTTAGAACAGCGCCCTGGCCCCTCTTGTGCCCATGCTCCACAAAGCCAGCTCATGGTATTCGGGTTCTCCTCCATCTCTCACAAGCAGGTGGCTTCTTCTCCGAGTCAGTCGTCACACCACCACAAATCAGGTGGCACTCTTGGCCTCTCTGGAAACCAAACTTCCCATGACCCAGGGGCTGGCACAATCCCCGGCCTGGCCGCCCTCTGTGCTCAATTGATCCCCGGGACACACGATAGCCCATTTGTACGTGATGGTATTTACTTCTCCGTTTGCTGGATTCCAGTTTCAGGCCAGTTCTGAGCACCCGGCCACAGGGAGAACAATGGCCCCTCTGTTCCCCCCAGCCATTCATGTCGACTTTTGTTTCAGCCTAAAATAACACCACACTGGAGGGTATTTTCTTAACACCACCAAGCCCTGTGGAAAATGTGGCGGGTTGTGGCCGCCTGGGGTCCCTGGCTGATAACAACGTGGTGATGTATATAGGTGAACTCCTGCTGCTCCAGGGCCAGAGTGACCCTGGGATTAGGGCTGCCCTTATCTCCCAAGACATCTCAGAGTGTCTGGGATTCCATTTCACGACGGGGGCCCTGGGGGCTGAAGTTATGTTATGTGCTTATGAGCAAAGTGGACTATTCCTGGTCAGGGCTGGAGTGGATTACGGCTGATCACTCAGCCTAACTGGGACATCTGAGAATGTTGAAGAGAGGAAGGGGATTCTGCAAACCCAAACAAACAGGGACTTCAAGCGAAGGCTCCGGCACTAAACATTTTAAGAGGCCTGCCTGGTGAACACTGGTCCCATGAAGAGTGGGCTCCCAGTGTCAAAAACCTCTTCAAAGTCCCTCGCCAACCTGCCAGGAATGCCTCTCAGCACAACCTCTTAGCAGCTCCATAAATCACACACCAGCAGCTTTATGCCAAAAGGTGCTATTAAAAAAAATTAAAAATTGGCTTGTCCAAAGGGCCTTACAAAAAAAGTCCCAAACCCACCACTTTCTTTATTAAAGTTCACAGAAAATAAATATCAGATTTCTTTCAGCCTGAATTTTCTCTCCAACTATAATCATAGAAACTAGAGACAGAGGGAAAAAAAAAAAAAAAGAGGTGGGAGGGGGACACTGTTGGGTAACTTTTTCCATAATTTGTGCAGTAAATTTGTTGCCGCAGTCTTTGCAAATTCACTTTCCCATCTGTTCTTGAGAAATCAAGCAGAACCCTGCAAACTGATTCTTGAGAGCAATCCCAATTCTAAAAATTTCTAAAAACGTTGCAGAACAACAAAAAAAAAAATTAAAGAAAAGCTTCCCTTTAATTACAGACCAGCTTTCTCTTCAGTTCAGCCGAGTCATGAAATGGAATTGAACTTCCTTTCTGATTCATTCTTCAAAACCTCAGTGTCGATTTTATCAGAAACAGGTCTGACGCCCTCGTGGTGCTCCCTGGGTCAGTCTCAATCCTGGATCCGCATCTTCATTAAAGCTCATCTGTTTGGTTTGCTTAGGGAGAAATCACATCAGATCGGGTTCGATTGCTTCTCTGTTCGTGAAAAAATGTACTGACCTCTCCCTTGCCTTATTAGGGTAATTAGAGGTGACAAAAGTCACAAAACACAATATTTTCCTAAAAGGGCCCCAAATTTCCAGCAGAAACTCACAGCGCTAAAAGTGGCTGGGCTTCCTGCTCTGGATCTGAGAGTCCTGGCCACTGAGGTGTGTGGGAGAGTTGCCAGCTACCACCAAAGTTTGCTCCTTGACAGTGGAAGACGCTCAGGTGACACCTGATGTCCCCAAAAGCTGAAAGAAACAATTTAAGTCCCTCCCCCCACCCCATGGACCTTGGCATTGGTGCCGCCTTTTCTCACTAACCTTAACTAAGCCACTTGAAAAGAAAGTGGAGGGGGGCATGGGGGAAATCTTTATAGATCGCCATCAAAACTTGACCACAAATGGTTCCAATTTGCCGCAGTGATTAAATCTATGTGAGTTTAAGGGTTTTCATTCAGGTCATTTGCTACTTTGGAATTTTGCTGCATGCCTTGCTAAGAAAATGGACTTATGAGTCACCGACAAGCATCAAGAAGGAAGAGGGTTACTAAACGAACTCCAAGCAGAGCTTAAGTGGATATAGAAAATAAAGACTCCGAATTCTAAATATGGATCTGAGACGAGTGTAGAAGGGATTAGAGCCGCCTTTGTGCCTGGTGGGGTGGCCTGAAGCTGGCTTGCCTTTTCAGAGCTGGCAGCCTGGGATCAAAGTAACAGCCACCAGTTTGTCAATACGCTAAGCTGGGTGTTTACACAAAAGTGTCAGCGCGCGCTCTCCACCACAAAGAGGCTCATACATTCAAAGATTAATTACTTCCAAAACAGAGATTGTGGGTAAATACCGGCTTCCCTGGGGCCTAGCCTTCTTGGGGGTATTTGCTCAGCCCCAGGCTGTGAGGTGCTGCCAAAGGCAGAGAGTTGGGGGCCATGATTGACAAGTTGACCAAGGCCCATTTTGATCCCACTACTTTTTTCTCAGTACATGTGGTTTCTTGGTATTTCACCTTCCAGGTGGTGAAAAGCTCCAGGTATGCCATCTCTCTTCTCTCCCTCTCTCTCTCTCTGTCTCTCTGTCTCTCCTACACTTCCACTGCAGGGCAAATTTTCTGAATCACTCCCTCATCCCCTTACCACTAGCATGTCGTCATATGGGCTACCATGGGTAGAGGGGAAATTGATGGACTGCAGAGTCCTTGTGAAATGATCCTGATCAAGTCCTTTAATTTTAGCTTCAGTGTCCTCCTCTGTAAAATGAGGACAGGAAACATACTTGCCGTGCACAAGTACAGCCAGTTAGAAGATTTAAAGGAAAGAAAGGCCATCATAATAGAAAGCAACAAGGATTTAATGGCTATGATGGCAGATTTCCACACAAGCATTCTGATAGGACCCTGTTTTATCAGACATTGAAAACCTGCCTGGATATGGACTGCATACACACACACACACACACACACACACACACACATACACACCACTCCTCACAACAAAAGCCAAGTCAGGGGTCCTTTTAGGATCCTCAGACTGTGGTCCTCAGACCACAAGCATCAAAATCACTAAAAATGCTTGTTCTAAAGACAGGTTCCCAGGTCCCTCTCCAGATCTGGAACCAAATTTCCAGTTTAGTGTTTGCTAAATGAGGTGCTTCTATCACTGGTAGTACAAAGACGGCATTGGGCAGTGCAGGAGAGAATAGCCTCCACTTTTACAGCTTGCTACGTATTTTAAAGAATATTATAACAAAAGTGACAGCACAGCAAGCTTATATGACTTGAGTAGGTGAGTATAAAACTAGGTATATAAGAAAAAACAGGAATTGTTTAAAAAATTACCTAAGTAATTAGATCAGAGGGAGAAGAAGTTTGTAAAAATCATAAAAGGGGTCCATAGACGTTTGAATCTGAAAACTCCCACACTCTGGAAGTGAGAGAACCTATATTTCTCAAAGCTCCCAGATTGAAAGCACAGCTTGATGTCAAGCTTTGGGTCTAAAAGCAGGTAGTCTCCTGTTCATTAATTCATTTGTTAAAAGGAAAAATGACTCAGCAAGGGGTGGGGTGCTGGCATGAGATCCTGCAGTGTGGCTGATACACTGGGACCTCTGGGGCTGCCCCCAGGACTCTGGGAGCTCCTGGCACTGAGGAGAACTTTCACCTATCTCAAAAGAAAGGTACAAGAAGAATCTTCCCCAAAACTCTCACTGGGACCCCACAGCTCTGCTCTGCTGGTCACTGATGGCAGTGTGGATAGTTGCTCTAAACCCTCCCTGGGGAACCCAAGGTCTCATAAGAAAACCTACAGGGTCAAAAGACTGAGGAAGGAAAGGATATGTTCTGAGTCCTGCTCTGGGGTCTCAAACAAGGTAACTCACTAATTCATTCATTCATTATTTAACAAATATTTACTGAGGACCTACTATGTGCCAGGCACTGTTCCAGGCACAGGGGACCCTAGGAACAAAACTGATAACTGATGAAGTCCCTGCCTTCAAGAAGCTCTTGGTGGGGCAAGCTGACACAATAACCTGGCAGATAAACGTATAAACCAGGTAGTGGGAGATAATGGTGTCAAGTGCGAAGGAAATAAGAAGGGTGATATGATGGATGAGAGGACCTAGGGACAGCCTTCTTTGGAATGGCAGTCAGAAGAGGCCAATCCGAGGCTGACAGGGCAAGTGTTCCAGGCAGAGGAAACAAGGGCCAAGGCCTGGAGGTGGTAAGAGCCAGGCTGCAGGTGTGACTGGAGTGCAGTGAGGGAAGGAGCTGGAGGGAGATGGCAGGGTATCCCAAGTACATTGAAAAGGGTTGGAGAGTTCTAGCTGGGGAACGATGGGGTTAGACTGACATTATAGAACATCTGGCTGGATGGGTGGTAGATACACTCTGCCCTAGACACAGTGGCTTCCTTGTTTTTCCCCAAATGCCCCAAACATGTTCCTGCTTCCAAGGAACGCTCATTTCCTTTTCCAAGAATGCTCCTAGAGAGCCATGTGACGTGTCCTCACAGCCTTCAAGTCTCGCCTCTAAAGTCTCTCCATTTCAGAGGGGCCATCCCTGACCGCACCATCTCTAAAAGCTCCCCAGAGCTTCGTATCCCCCTATTCTGCTGTATTTGTCTCCATAGCACTTAGCTATTCTACAGCATACACATGTCAATGTGTTTGTCTCCCCCAGTCAAACGTAAACACACCGGGTATTCCACAATAAATATTTGTGGAATGCATTGGATGGCCGAGGGGACTGGGCTGGCCAGTTAACTTCCCAGAACCCAAGTTTCTCTTCGTGTCAGTCTTCATGGTACCCACTCAAAGAGGAGTCATATCCATTCATCAGCTTACTTATTTAATAGTTTATTCATTCACTCATGATATAAGAGATTTTTATTGAGTATCTTCTATATACCAGGCACTGTGCTGTGAGATGCTGTATCGAAATAGCTAATCTAATAGACAATTTCTTAGACCTAATAGATAGTGGGTTAAAGGAACGAGTAGAGCACCTACTACGTGTTACAAATATCGCCTGCAGAGGCGCCCCACATAAAAGGGCAGCCAGCAGAGTCACTCACGCAGCCAGCGTGGACTTTGGTTCCAGGGCCAGGAGGGATCTTCATTGTCAACCCAACTGTGCTGTTATTGACTTGCCCCGCCCCCCATATCCAATCTCCTCCCTCCTGTCATGCCCTGTGCCCCATGAGGCTGACCCCACGGATGACACACCCATGTCCATGCTCTCTGGCTCCCAACTGGCCAATAAGAGGCCCTGACAAAAGATCGGGAAGAGAAGAGGAACGAATATCTGTTCCCTGCTCTCCTCTTGCTTGGGGCTGTGATTTCCGGCAGTGGCCATGTCTCTCCAAGGCTACAGCTCCTAGGGGAGAGTGCCGCTCCGGGGGCCCTGCTCTGGCAGAGCTCCGATGTCGTCCCCCCACACCCTTTCTGGCCTCGAGGTAGTAACAGCATCTTGCTACCGAGCTGGTCTCTGGGGTGCTTATTGTCCCCTGATCATGCCCTTAATGTCCCTGAATGCACGCCCTTCCTTAAAGACCCTTGAACCATCTGAGTTGGAATCTATTTCCTGATGGAACAATGACCGGCACACGAACCACATCAATTAATGGCTCTGAATAGTTCAAATAGTTCGATTATAATCGTTCACAGTACATTGTCTTAGTCTGTTCAGGCTGCTATAACAAAAATGCTGTAGACTGGGTGGCTCATAAACAACAGAAATTTGTTTCTCACAGTCCTGGAGGCTGGAAGTCCAAGACCGGAGTGGCAGTGGGTCAGGTGAGGCCCCTGTTCCGTGGAGCAGACTTCTCATTGCATCCTCATATGGCAGAAGCCAGGAGGGAGCTCTGTGGGGTCTCCCCACCCTCATGACCTACCTCCCAGGGGCACCACCTCCTGATACCATCACACTGGGAGTTAGGATTTCAACATATGAATTTTGGGAGACACAACATTTGGAACATAGCAGTCATGTATATTTTAAAAAACAATTTATATAGCTATGCATAGATAGATACATACATATGTATATCTTATTTATATCTACTCCCCACCCCTCCCTCCTAGTGTTTGTAAACACCACACTGGCTGACCTTTTGAAATAACCCTAAAGAGAACATCCCCTCGCCCATGGCCCACACCTACAGCTGTATCCCCTTCCCCGACCACCAGTACTGCTGCCCCTATGATTCTATAGACTGGCACTATGTGCCCCCATGCACTGTGCCCTACTAAGCTTTCTGGAGGCATCTATAGCTACCATGCCCATTGCCTCGTGTCCTCCACCTGCAGCAACAGCTGTACCCATATCTTGGAATCAAACTGATCAGTTTCCTTCCAGCTTATAGATTGCAACTCGTCCTCAGGCCTGGGGAGGAGACAGCTATGGGCAGGACAAAATGCAGACTTGCGAAATAAACTGTCAGCCCCTCGGGGGTGGGTGCTGGGGTGCATTCATTCCTCAGCATTCATTCATTCATTCAACACTTGTCACAGGCCAAGAATATGCTGGGCACAAGGGGCCCGAGAGCTAAACTGGCCAGACAAGGATTGAGACTTTGAGAAGCTCTGTTGGGAGAAGAGAGAGAGATTACAGGGATGTGCGAATGCAAACCGGTTTGCTGAGCCTAGGTTTCTTGGCAAGAGGAACTGCTTGAAGTTGGAACGGTAAGTTCCCTCCATTTCAGAGCGGGCAAGAGACACAAGGAAAGTTCTGCAGAATCGGGATGGCCCTGGGATGGTACCTGAGGACCACCACCATTCAGCGAGGAAATCTTCATTCCCGCTTGGCTGCTAATTGCAGGGTATTGCTCCTATGGGAGCGAGGGGAACACAGAGCAATAAGACTGCAGAGAATGCTTTTAGCATGGTTAATTGCAGGAGGATTGGCCAGCCAACTAATGGAGATACAATATGTTGTTCAACAAGAAAAGTGGGTTACATGGGCTCAAGGTGTCCAGGGAGGCGGTTCAAGGTCGCCCCACGCCTCCCCCTTGCCTTATCTCCTGTTTCGATCATGTCCACGATTGCAAAACGAAGAAGGCGTTATCTCTTCCATCTGCCCACGGCATCTGATTATAGATATGACTGAACAAATCAGTTTGATGAATGCAGCCCAGAGCCTGGAAGCTCAATTCTGGGTGCAAGGTGCTCAGTGGCAGGGCGGAGCCCGAAAGACTCACCAGGGCAGTGATGGGGACAGCAGATAAGAGCATTGGTTCCTGCAGTCACGCTCTGTCCAGAAACTTCCTGGTGGGCACAGGTTGAGGGAAAATTCCCAGGGCGTCACTAGGGAGCAGAACTTTGTAAACAATTGGGAGAGAGGTGCAATGGGAATCCCCTCAAACACCGGAGGCTGGAAGCTGTGCCAACAGAAGGGACAGGCGTCATTGTGAGGCAGAGGCGAGTACACAGGCCCAAATCACGGCCTCTCCTGGATCTTCACGGCCTCTGTAATTTAATCCTGGGGCAGGTGAAATTAACAGGCCACAATGTGGACAAAGAGACACAGTCAGGTGGGTTCTTAAAGCCGCTGGCTTTTCAAGCCGAGGGACAGAAGGAGAGGAGGAGACATGATATTGACTCAGCAACTGGAGGTTAGAAGTAAACACTGTCAGTGTAAATAATTAGGCTCTTCGAGAGAGAATACTTGGCACCGTTTCCTGGGCACCCACGGGAGCCGGGAAGGGGAGATAGGATGAGCACAGATTGCTGAGGGCACCTTTCCATTTCCCGTCTTTGGGGAACGATAAAACGCACTAAGTGGAGAGTGGAGAGTGGCTGGGGGTCCCAGAATCCCTGACGTGTCTGCAAATTTTGTGATTCTTGCACACGGCTGCCTTTGTCTGATTTTTGCAGCAGTCTGTGGCCCTCCCCCTAAAGTTCAGAGGAAATGTAAAAATGAGCAACACAGACCCAGGGAACACAGACATTTAGGCCCACGAAGGCTGGAACTGCATCTACCTCAGTTGCCACTGAGTTCCACGTGACACAGAGCCTGGCATAGAGGACGTGCTCTGTACACATCGGAGGGAAAACAAGGAAACAACCCAACAGGCACCCCCGGGGTCTACCCGTCCCATAGCACGGTCAGCCAGCATTTCTTAGGCAGCCTCTGGGGGCCAGCTTCCCATCTCCTCACTCTTTCCATCCTCCCACTGACGCTGCAGAGCAGGAAGTGTTATCCCCATTTCACAGACGAGGAACTGGCCTTTCTCAAGGTGAAGTGACTTGCCCAGCCACCCAGCGGGTTAGGAGCAGCAGGATTTGAACTCAGAGCCACCTGCACAAAAGACTATGGTTACCCATAGCTGAGGCAGAGGGCAGCACAGGGCACTTTTTCAGAGGCGGCCCCGTGGGACCAGGCCTTCAGAAATATGGGCCCGGAGGCCTAGCCTGTCAGACAGGTAGGCGGCCACAGGCCAAGGTCCAGAGGAAAAGGCCATACCTTTGCCATTTGACCTGCCGCTTTCAGGAAAAGGTGAAACCATTTCTGAAACCTCACTCTAACATGCGCTAAAGCAACCCAGGGCGCAGCTAAGGAGACTAGAACATATGTGCCCCAGGGCTTCCCAAAGAGACGCCCAGCTCTCCCCAGTGATGCCCCCGGGTGATCACGTGCCACAAATGATGCTGTACCTTCCAACTAAAACCACAAGACAGGCGGTAAATGGCTGTGTCTGGTGCTGAGGGCCACACTCTCCTGCCCTGTGGGCAGTTCAGAAGCCCAACCTTGCACTTGCTACTTGCCGACTTCACAGGGAACCCCTCAGGAGCCAGCAAGGCCGGGGGCTGGATTTAGAACCAGACAACAGGAACGCGACCATGAGAGAATTGGGTGATTTTGCATCCCAAACAACAAGGGGCCGCTCGCGGGGCTCTGCAGGAATCTCCGTGGCTAATGGGCCTCCGAAGGCCTGGCTTTCTCTCCTCCCACCCAACACCCGAGACACTCACACCAATCCCTGTGGGGGCTTGGGAGGTGGCAACTGGTGTAAGCGTGTATGGGGCCGACAGGGCCCAGAGTTGGGGGGGGTGTCAGGAGGATGGTGGTCTGGCTGGTCTCACAATCCGGGGGACGGAGTTGTCTCAGCTCCGGCATCGGCTGGGCGTCTACGCATCATCGCTCCTGGGCAGAGCCAGGCCTCAGTGGGTGTCCTCAACCTGCGTGTTTGCAGAAAGAACCAGGCGGCACACGGATGAGCATTTTTTACTTTGATATATATTATTTGTGGTTTATTAATGTGACTCGGGGAAAAAAATTCCACCTAGCCCATATTTGACTCGTGATCTGAGAGACGCCTGTTTTGGGATCTGGGGCCAGACAGCCCAGTTTGAATCAGCATGACCTTGGGCAGGCGACTTCACTGCTCTGTGCCTCAGTTTCCTCATATGTTAAATGGGGGGACATGACACAGTGTGGAACCACCCTGGGGGAGTTGATATTGACTAGGTTAATCTATTTAAAGTGCTTACAACAGGGTCTGGCCTATCAGAAGCGTTCCCCAAGTGATACTTGTTATTACTATATCACAGATACTATTGCTTATAAAAATGCTAGATTTACTTATGTTAAAAAAGTGGTTTGAATATATATGTCTGTATATCTACGTGTGTGTGTGTGCACGTGTGTAACATGTAAAGCCCAATGCAGGGAGCGGAGGACCTGGGAAACCTGGAAGGTGATGTATGGATGATTGTAGTTAGGGAAACTCTGAACGTCCGGCAGATTTTGTCCATCTGCCTTCCTGCCGACCCCCAGCAGAGCTGGCCTGCCGTGCCCACAGTCCCTGCGTGCTCCTCCCAGTGCTGCATGTCCCTGGTGTCCCACGGTGCCTAAGGGGCCTTTAGCAAACTCAGCCAGGCTCTCGGGCAGCCTGCCTGCTGCTCGACGTGCACAGGGGTGGGGAGAGGATGCCATTGTCCCCCAGCAAGCTCCCGAAGCTTATCTCCGCTCCCCCCGGGCTCCTCTCTCCCGCCTCCTCCCAGACACCTAGAGGGAGCTGATTGGCGGGCGTGACCTGACTCGTCTGACGTTAGATGGCAAGAGATTCGTGGAAACTCCAGCCCTTCCCACTCTCTGCCCACACCTCCGGCCCTGAGAAAGCAGTCTGAAGTGCACAGACCCGTGGGATCCGAGGCTGAGAGCTTCACACAGCCTTGGGATGGTCATGGAAAATCTTCGGGCCCACTGACGGGCCGTGCTATGCTCCTTCGGTGTCCTGTCCTGTGTAGCCCAGCAGCTTCGCTACCCGCCCTTTGTAGGAAGAACCGGAGCCCTCCATTGCTGCCTCCAGGGTCCCCTCTGAAAGGAACTTCCAAAGGATTCTGTTTTGCATGTCAGTACCGAATGTCCTTGGAGGGGAACCAAGACTAACTTGCCTTGTCTTGAAGTCGGCCTGACAATCAACTGGGTCATGGCAAAGTTCCACCGCAAGCGGAGAAATCCAGTCCTTCTCCGAGCACCCAAGCTCCCGCCAAACCCTCCTGCGCAGGGGCAGCAGAATCACCCCATAGTGACCCCAGCCCCGCAGCAGGCAGGGGTGCTCAGGACCGTCCTGGAGTCTGACAAGCATGGCCTGAGGCTTCCTTAGCCATATCCAGACTGGGACTCCCACACACCAGGCTCCCTTGGGAAAGGGAGAGATGGGAGAGCTTTAGGGAGACCATGGGGCATCCCAAATCCTTGGGAGCAGCTGAAAGGCTGACAAGAAGAAACAAAGCCTGAGCAAGGCCCTGGACCTAGGACGGGTGAGGTCTCAGCTGAAGTAGCCACAACAGTGTGGAACCGTCCTAGGGATAAACAAACAGATCAAAGGGACAGAAAATATGGCCCCAAACAGATGTATTTACACGTAGAATACAGTTTATGGTACTGGTGGCTATCAATTGATTGTGAAAACAATGGCCTCTTCCATAAAGGATGCTCCAAAAACTGGTTAACCATTTGTTGGGAGGAATAAAATTAAATCATTACCTACACCACACACACACAAAAATAAATCCCAGATAGATGCAAAATCTCATGGTTTTAAAAACTATATGAACATTGTGTTAAGTGAAATAAGCCAGTCACAAAAGGACAAATACTGTATGATTCCACTTAGGTGAGGTACCTAGAGTAGTCCAATTCACAGAGACAGAAAGCAGAACGGTGGGTGCCAGGGGCTGGCAGGAGGAGGGAACAGGGAGTTATTGTTTAATGGGGATAGAGTTTCAGTTTGGGAAGACGGAAAAAGTTCTGGAGATGCATGGTGGTGACGGTTGCTCAACAGTGTGAACGTACTTAATGTCACTGCATTGACACCTAAAAAGGGTTAAGATGGTAAATTTTATGCTATCTGTATTTTACCACAATTAAAAATAATTTTTAAAAGTGATATTTTAAAAAATGATATGAGCATTAGAGAATAATATGAGATAATAGTTTTCATAGTCTTAGGGTGGGGAAGGCCTTTTCGGTGTCTTAAGTAAGATATGAAATCTAGAATCTATAAAGGAAAAGATTGACAGAGTTAAAGTCGCAATTACATTAAGATTGACAAAGATCGCTAAGGAATTTTTTAATGACAGTCAGGAGAAGAACAAGGGAATAATAACAGATCCCGTGTTCTGCTCGGGGCAGTGGACTCCAGCCCAGGAGGGCCTCAACCTCGGCCACCTTCACAAGCTTGGCCTTTTCACACAATACCTATTTTATTATTTGCCCACTTTTCCTTTAAACTCGTCTTTTAATCAACGTAAGTGAGGAATACTTTACTTACAATAAACTGCACTCACTTTGTGTCCGTTTCCCTGAGTTCTGACAAACTTACATATCCGTGTAACCATCTCTACCATCAAGATACAGATCCTTTCGCTCATCTTCAAAAAGTGCTTTCGGAGGCCGGCCTGGTGGCATAGCAGTTAAGTTCGCTCGCTCTGCTTGGGCGGCCCGGGGTTCGAAGGTTCAGATCCTGGGTGCGGACCTATGCACGGCTCATCAAGCCATGCTGCGGCAGCGTCCTGCATACAAAAAAAAAAAAAGAGGAAGATTGGCATAGATGTTAGCTCAGGGCCAATCTTCCTCACCAAAAAAAAAAAAAGTGCTTTTGTTGCTACAATTTGCCTTTTCTAAGAAAGCTGTATAAATGGAAGCATAGAGTCCACAGTCTTTTATTTCTGATTTCTCGCACTTAACACAATGCTTTTGAAACTCATCCGTGTTGTTGTGTGCCTTGATATTTTGTTCCTCCTTATTACCGAGTAGTTCTCCACTGTATGGAGTTGCCACCATGTCTTTCTCTGTTCACCTGTTGGTGAACGTCTGGGTTGTTTCCAGTTTGGGGCTATTATGAATAATGCTGCCATGAACATTTGCATACAAGTCTTTACGTGGACATATGTTTTCCCTTCTCTTGGGTAAACACCAGGAACGGAATTGCTGAACCATATGGTAAATGTGTGTCTTAAACTAATTTTTAACTTAAATTCATTCTGAAAGAAAACTTGATGACACTAGTATAATTGAAAGGCAGTATCACTTGCCATAAATCAAAGCTTACCATAATAATAAAACCTCAGGATTTAAATATACATAATAGTATTGGTTTTTGTGTGCAAATGCTGTGAGCATGCAACTTTATGCAAAGCAATGTTCTTACCTGCCCAAGAGGTACTGTGGCCTGCCAAAGGCTTGGAGCCTTAGGTTTGTGGTTCCGGAGATGTCTCTCGACTGAAGGGTGAGATTAGCAGGCGTTAGAGAGGTGTTAAAGATTGGGCCAGGTTGTCTTTGAAGGAGAGATATGACTCTGTGATTCAATGCTACTTCATGTCACACAGGTGTGCCACCTCTAATCACCACCTGTGCATCAGAGCGCAGGCACGAAGGATGACACAGTAAATTTGCTCGCCTCTGTGGTCAAGGAGAAAGCTCTCCCAGCTACATATATCTACTGATTTAACAAAAAATTATGAGATGCTCATTATGGGCTAGGAACTGTTATGAGTGCTTTACAACTATTAGCTCAGTTAATGACAGATGGGGTGGAACCACTTTTTACGAGAGGTGAAGAGACTGTGAAAAGCACCCTTAGCTGTTCCTGACAAGAATGAGGTTGCTGATCCAGCTAAGTAACCTTGCAAGTGGCGTGCACGTAACAGAGCGGAGCCCCACGTCAGCGAGGAGCCTGGTCACGATGCTATCGGGCCCTGTAAACTTTCCTCCCAGAGGCTCAAACGCAGAGCCCCAGGAGGTAGCAGCCGTGGCCCCAGCACGGGGCACAGTCATGGACCTGGAATGAGACCAGGCAGGTGTCCGGGCCCTGCCGATTACCAGATGTGTGATTTTAGTCAAGCTGCTTAGTCTCTCAGTGCCTCAGTCTCCTCACCTGCAAAATGGGAATCAAAATAGTACCTGCTCATAGAGTCTGAAGGTGAATTGGAAGAATGGCATCAGATAACAAATCGAAAGCATTTAGCATGGTGCCTGGCGGGCGGCCCTCGAGGAACCTCAGACATTGCTGTTGTTGTTATAACGGTAATATACAATGTTCTACCCAGGGTGCTCTGTGGATAAGGGACGTTGTGGATCAGTCTGTCAAGAACTGGCTGTGGTCAAGTAGCTACCATGCGCCTGGCGCTGTCTTAGGCTCTGGTTCCTAGTAATGCCAAAGGATATGGGCCTGGTTCTTCCCCTCATGAAGCTTGTGCTCAGTGGGAGACAGAAAATAAGCGTGAAAACAACAGATAAGATGATTTCGGGTTCCAATAAGAGCTCTGAAGATGATAAACTAGAATCATTTGGAAAAAAGAAATTGGGTATTCTTTGGGTTGGTCAGCAAGGGCCTCCCTGAGGATCTATGAAGTTGAGAGCTAATAACAGTGAAGAGGCCAAAGAGAGCTTGAAAAGATGGAGGAGGGCGATGGAATGACGTGAGCTTTCCAAGAAGAAAGATAAGGTTAGCTCTCTGAGATGAAAGATTAGCATGTGCAAAGGCCCCGGGGTTACTGGGTTTGAGGGCAGAATAGAGCAGAGGTGAGAGGTAGGCGAGTAGGTGAAGGCCTGATTATCCAGGGCCTGGAAAGCCATTCAAGAAGTTTGTGTTTTATTCTGGTTGGAACAGAAATATTTTCCTTACAGTATGTTACGCCAGGGAAAGATGATTTGAGTTTCAGAAAGAGCTCTCTGTCTGCTGTGCAGAGGACGAAGAGCAGAAGCAGGGAGCCCAGTTTGGAGGCCGTTGCAGAAATCCGGGCAGGCTAGGACGTGGCTGGTCGCTGTGCAGCAGGTGAGGAGTGGCCCTACACAGGATGCCTTTTGAAGTTCGAGATGACAGACATGCTGATGGGTTAGACAAAGGGTGGGAGGGAATGAGGGGCACCAAGAAGAGGCCTAGGTTTGGGACCCCAGCAACTGGTGAACAGTGTTGCCCCCTCCTAAGATGGATAACGACGGGAGAGGAGCAGGTACATTGGGAGCATTAAGTTTGAGGCATCTGCTAGACAGTGTAGAGTAAAGGGAGGGTAGTGTCAGAGCCCAGGGGAGAGATTCAGGCTAGAAATTAAAATTTCAGATAAAAATGTAATGTATTGTAAAGCCATGGTAGCAGGCGACATTGCCCAGAGAGAGAGAATAGTTAGAGAAGAGGGGTCAAGCCCTTCAGCACTTAGTGGCCCAGTAGAGAAATACATTTGAGAAATGCTGCATACCACATTCTTCTCTTGGAGATTCCCAATGCGCACCAGCACATTCAATGCTCTGATAAGTCCTGCAGTTAGGAAAGAAGGCTGCTTCCACTGTTTAACTTAGGATTTCCCAAATGGATTTGATCACGGATACCTTTTTACATATAAAACGATTAAGCTGTCATGGAGCGCCATGCAGATCAAGGACTCAGGCTGGGTCTTCAAGGATGAGCGCAGTCAGGGTGATTTATGTCTAGGAGAGCATCAAGAACATAGGTTGGCAAGCTTCTTCTGTAAAGGGCCAGAGAGTACAGATTTTAGGCTTTTCGGGCCATATGGTCTCTGGTGCAACTACACAGCTTTGCCGCTGCAGCGCGGGCAGCGCAGATAACATGCAAATGAACGGGCACGGCTGTGTTCCAGTAAAGCTGTATTTCTAAAACCAGGCGGCAGGCCAGAGGCGGCTCATGGGGCCATAGCTGGTTGACGTCATTCCCTGATCTAGGATAAGGAGATCTAAAGAAGGCAAAAGGCAGAGGGAGGTGGGGTCCAGGGAAGAGGAAAAGGCAGAGTGGGGGAATGAGTGGGGCTGAGTGGCCAGTGTCTGGGGAGAGCAAGGAGCCGGCTGCCTGCAGGTGGGCACTGCCCGCGTGGTGGGGCCTCCTAACAGCCTGGGAGGGAGAGGGAAGGGCCTGAGTCCTGTTCTACAGCTGGAGAAGCAGAGCCCCGGAGGTTGAGCAACCACCCGACTGGGACCCCAGCCCACGTCACCTGAATCAGAGTGGGGCCACATTAATTCTTTTTGTGTGTGTGTGTGAGGAGATCAGCCCTGTGCTAACATCTGCCAATCCTCCTCTTTTTTGCTGAGGAAGACTGGCCCTGGGCTAACATCTGTGCCCATCTTCCTCCACTTTATATGGGACGCCGCCACAGCATGGCTTGACAAGCGGTGCGTCCGTGCGTGCCCAGGATCCAAACCGGCCAACCCCGGGGCCAACGCAGCGGAGTGCACGCACTTAACCACTTGCGCCACCGGGCCGGCCCCACCACATTAGTTCTTTACCACACTACAAGATAACCCGCGGACACGAGAGAGGAAGGAGAAGGCAGTCCTGCCGCCAGACTCCACTCCCCCCAACCGTGGATGGAACTTTATCCAGAGGCCACCTCCACCCTCTGTGGCTCGCCCGGGCTGGGAATGGGATTAAACGGCCGTCCCAGTCCATGCCAGGCTGCCAGCCTGTGCCTCCACCTTCTTCCCCGCTCCCCTAGATGAAAGGAGCGAGTGCCTCACCACAGAGACAAGATACGCGAATTCACAAATACCAGGGCCTCCGGTGCCCACGATAGCAAAACGAGATCCGAGAAAACACTGATATTTATTTATCTGGGGTTTTCTTTCAGATCTAGCAATGTGACAATAACACGTGTCACGTCAGCCCAGGCCCTGCTGGCAACACCTTGAAAACGACACGGAGGTTCAGAAAATAAACAGCCGTCGCTCTGATTCCGGTGATAAAATACCAGTGTAAGCAGAGCCTCCTGGGATCCATAATCTGGAATTGTCAGGGGATAAGAATTGTCTGCCTTTTTGATGAAAGATGTCAGCTACCCTTCTGGGTTTTAAACAGAAAGGAACACTTCTGATTATGAGGCTGGGTGTAGATCATGGAGTCTGTTGAAAGAATCAGTGTGGGCAACGAATGTACTTTGCTAGCCCATCAGTGTCCTTAAAATTTCCTTATCAGAAGAAAATTCAGCCAAATCAGAGTTACGGAAAGTACACAACTCCACAGCGCCTTGTTTTTCTCTGAGCACTTGCTTCATGAAGGCTGAAGTTTCCTGATTACCATTTGGTTCAAAAAGCCTTCAAAGAGTGTTCCAGAATCAACAATTATTATTTTTTTTGAAGGCTTAGGACTAATTAGCCTCATGAAAGATTGTTTGGTTGTTTGTGGTCTGTGGTTGTTAGATGGCTTGTTTTGCCTTGAAAAATGCTGCAATTGCTTTTTTCTTTCTCAATTGAAATTCAACAGGGGAAAAAATAGCCCAATTAGGAATCATCAGCGGACTGCCTCACACATAATAAGCCCCGAATAAATAAATATTTATTGAATGAGTGAATGAGCGAATGAATATTAAAGAGCCTCATGTCTTGGGACAGACTAAGGATCCAAAGTAGGAATTTAAATAGCCATCAATACCTGTTGATCAAGGCAAGCCGGAGCACCAGTCAAACTCAACTGACATTCAGGACACTGTGTAAGGTTATTCATTCATTCAACAAACCTTCATAGAGTGTCTGCTCTGCTCCAGGCCCCCTGCCGGGTCCTGGGTGTACAGCAGGGAGCAGGATGCTACAGGCCCTGACAGCCTGGAGCTCATAGTTTAATGGGAGGAAGGCAGACAAAATATAAGTGTATAAACTAAGGAAAGAATTTTAGGCTTAACTAAGTGCTGGGACCGAGATTAACAAGAGGCTAACCTGTTCTGGTTAGGGAAGTCCAGGAGGCCACTTTGAAGAGGTGTCATTTAGTCTGAGCCCTGAAGTATGAGAATGCACCAGCCATGTGAATTGGTGGCTGTTTGCAGAATATGAAGTAAATGTTACTCAGAATGTATTAGTTCCCTATGGCTGCTATAACAAATGACCACAACAGAAATTTATTCTCTCAAGTTTTGGAGGCCAGAAGTCTGAAATTAGTATCACCAGGCCGAGGTTAGGGTGTCGGCAGGACCTCATCCCTCTGGAGGCTCTAGAGGAGAGTCCGGTCCTTGTGTCTTCCAGCTCTGGAGAGCCAGCGTTCCCTGGCTTGTGGCCACATCCCATCAATCCCTCTGTCTTCACATTGCCTTCTCCTCTGTGGGTATGTTCCTCCCCTTCTGACCCCTCACCAGAAGCAACTCTAATGTCCGTATTTCTGCCAATAGTCTGATTAAGGCAACGTATGCTTTTTCTCTCCTGTGCCTCAAAGTTCTTCCAGATTTTACCCACTGTTCAATTCAATTCAATTCAATTCAAATAGGTCTTTGTTACAAGAGCACTCCACCGCCTTGCTGCCAGTTGAAAATCTCTTGAGTTAATCAAGATGTTGGTAGCACAGTCGAGCTTGGCTATCTGGCCTGCTCAGGGGCATGTCATGATGGAACATTTTAGAGGCCATGTGATGTATTCCTTTAGCACCAATTTCTTTCTTATTTTAACCGTTTTGTTTGGGAATACACCTGCAGTGTATTATGCTGTTCAGTGTTTTCCAAAACTAATAATACTATAATTTTATCTTTTCTGGATGGCCCTGTGTCGTTAGGATGAACTTCTATTGCTGCAGGACAGCAAAACTCTACTCTAAGGGCTATTAAGTGTGGTCCTGGAGACCCCTACACTAAGTGTCCCCAATCTGCTGGATTTTGTGCTTAAAAGTGGAGGTCTCCCAAAATGGCTTAGATAATTGATTCTTTTTCCACTTGAGTTTTCTCCTAGGCTCCATGCACCCCCATGACCTCCGTGTTGGAAACACCCAGCCCTTGGCGGAAGGTCTGCCATAAAAAGATGACTTTGGGCCACTGTGATTTTTGCCAAACACAAATGAGCATGTCGCTACCCTCTTTCCACTTTCACCCTCCTCCCCCATCTGCATGCTTAAAATCATTTAATGGTTTCTCATTGCTTTTCTCATGAAGACCAACTCTTCTATGGCCTCAACATGGCCAACAAGGGCCAGCCTAGTGAGGGCCCTGCTGACTTCTCCAGACCCACTCCCAGGCTCTGTACTCCAGCCACCTCAGCCTCTGTAGACCCTTGTATCTACCGTGCTGCCATCTACCACTGGGCCTTTGCACCTGCAGTTCCCTCTGCCAGGAGTGTTCTTCTTTACCCATTTCTCTCTTGTCCGGTGAGTTCTTACGCTTCATGTCTCAGCCCCACTGTCCCTTTCTTGGAGAAGCCTCTCCTGATTTTGCTGATCAGGTGTTTTTTCCCTACAGGCTCCCAAAGCACTGGGTTGCTTTCCTCTGTAGCTCTCATCGCAGATGATCAAATCCTCATTGATTTATGTGGTACTGTAACCATCTGTCTCCCCAGAGCCTAGATCATGCACTCCTGAGGGACTGTATCTGTTCTACTCACCACTGCCTTGCCCACGCGTCACCTAGTTGCTGCCGCATACTTGGTGAATGAGCGAATGGATGAACGACCTGCCCAAGTCCTAGATCAAAAGTGGCAAAGGATGACCTCCAAGAGCGTTGCCTTTATCTACTTGAAGAGAAAATGAATCACCTTTCTTTTAGAAGTCTCTCTGTTTCTAGGGAAAGTTGGGCCCCACCTCTGCTCCAAATTAGTCTTCTACGACCCACACACACCTACCCCAGCCTGGGCAGGCCTAAGCCTGTCCTTCTGCAAGAAAATGATCTGCCTCTTGGCATCCTGTGCCACCAGGGCACCAGCCCCAGCACATCCTCAGAGCCCCTGGGTCACTGGCGTCCCCAGGCCCAGTGGGGAAGCACAGGTCTGTTCCTGCCAACCATCTTCCTCGTCCTCCAGGAGGGCTTCTAGCTCCACACTCTGTCTGACAAGATCGGATCCTCCAGCCACGCTCACAAATAGGGCAGGAGCCAGAGCCACAGCCTGCTCTGGCAGGGCAGGGCCGGAGGAGACACACACGCTGCCCGAGCTCGCCCAGCAGCGGAAAGGAACAGGCAGTACAGTCACTGGCTCTCTGGAAGCAGGTTCCTCCAGCAGCCAAGGAGAATGAGTCGCCTTCCCAGAGCAGGGGGCCTGGCCCCGAGGACCATCTCCCAACAGTGAGAAGGGGAGGGCTTGACCCTGGCACAGAACAGTCCTGTTGGGGGGACACAGGACTTCCACGGCTCAACATCAGCAGTTGTCAGATGTGGGACAGATGTCTGCAGATGTTGTGAGACGTCTGGAGCCTTGGGACCCCAGGCTGTGGCTGCCTGGGTCTCAGTGCAGTGGTGTGAACTTCAGCATGACCTTTGGTAACCTCCAGTGCCTTAGTTTCCTCATCTGGAAAACGGGCTTAAAGGAAAAAAGTACCTATCTCATAGGGTTGATGGGAAGATTAAATGAGTTGATACAGGCAAAGTACTTGAAACAAGGCCAGACAGAGAGCATGGGTGCTATAGGTGCTATAAGATTAGCTCTTACTTATTCTTATATATTACTATTATTGGTGGAGCTGACATGCTGTAAATATCATCTCCCCTTAAGCATCAGAACAGTCAAAGCATAAGGTGACTTGATTAATCCAATTTTCTAGGTTGGGAGACAATCTCTGTACATACCAATTTTCAAACAATGCACTATTTACATGTTAGAAATAGCATGTAAGCTGGAATTGGAACATAAAATTCTTTGGTGTGTCGAAAGGATGTTTCAGACCTATAGGGTCTTTGAAGAGTCTGAGGGCCCTTTGCAGGGCCTGGGGTGCCCGTGGTCCGGAGGCAGGCAGCAGTGTGACGTCAACTCTGCAGGCTCTGGAACCAGGCTCACCTAGGGTCACGTCCTGCCGCTGCCCTTTGCTAACTTCACTGCACTCTCCTGGGGACCTTTCTGTGTCCTCATTTGGGAAATGGGAATAACGCTAGCCCTTTTGTCATAGGGCCATGGTGAGGCTTTAATAAGATAATTGACTTAAAAGCATTTAGCATACATCCCAGCAGAATAAGAACTTGATAAATGCTTGCCTCTATTTGTTAAGACTGGACAGAATTCAACACTGCAAGGCATGGAGTCCACTCGCAATGGCTGAAGACATAGAAGATGCAGGCCAGATCCACAGGGGTTTTAAACTAAAACCCCAGGCCCTCTTCTTTTCCTCCCTCTGGGTTCAGGGTCAACAGGAGTTGACAATATTGGAGCAAGTCAACACTCTGGGCTTTGGACGAAAGAGCAGCCCTGCTCGGCCACCGTCGAGGGGGTTTGTTATTGTGTTTGGAGTCAGAGGATGGTTTCCCCTTTCCTCCGCACTTGCATCCCATTCCAGCCCGAGTGTATACCAGCCGCCTGCCCCAGACTGGCCCAGCAGCCATCTATCTTGATAAGAAGCAATTTCATATACTCAAACGGGGCACGTTTCCTCCGCAATTTACTTAGCCTAACAAGTTAATCAGAGTGCACGAGCCCAATTTGTCGCTGTGCTGTTTTCTTTCGCTTGCTGCTCTAATTGTCTAAATATGCCTAGAGGTTTGATGCAACTTCTAACACATCAAACAACAAATGGGCCACTTATGGAGCGTGCTGTGGTGATTTCAAAGCCGGGCGTTTCCCTCCTGAACCTGGCGGCTCCTGCCCACCCAACGGCCTGGCGCGACTGGGCTGCTGCTGCCCCTTTGGGTTCACCCTCAGGTCCCGGGGCCCTGGACCATGGCAAGCAGGCAGAGGAGAGCGAGGAAGGATGCTACAGAACACAGCTGTCTCTGTCTCCTGGGCGAACTCCAGAAAACACCAAATCATATCCTCTCCAGATCTTCTCTCTTTGGGATTATGCAGAAGGGCAAACAGCCAGACTCAGGAGCTCGAGAGCTCCATCCCTCCGGGATGCAGGCCTCGTCTATCAGGTTCTCATCCGAACCACTTTCAGCGCCTGATTTATGAAGAGGCGGGCGGTGAGGCTGTTCGGCCGGTGCCTGGAAACTGATAATAAATCTGAGACGTGGATCACAAGTGGTGGAGACGTCTGAGCTGGATGGCGGAGCAAAGTGTCGTAAACCGAAACGAATGCGTCTGCATTTACTTCTGGAAGTGTGACTTTTCAGGATTTCCTTTTTATTTTGAATTCCCTCCTCTTGGATTTAAACCTTCTGTCTCCTCTACGTTCGTGTTAACATTTCAACCTATAAATTTCATTTTAATAAAGGAGGTGTCTAGCAGGGAGATAAAACGTTCTCTAAGACAGAAAACTTCTGTCCCCGCCCCGCCCCCACCTTTCACACATTTTGTCTTGAGCCACAGATGTTTCCTCTGCCTTATCGCTGTGCTGAAAAGAAATCCAATCTGCCAGGCTTTCAAATTTTCCGCCACAGAAACAAAAGACAACAGGAGGGGAGAGAGGCCTGGCTCTGCTTGGAGCGGGGATAGCTGGGCGGGAAATGGGCAAGGGCCAGGTGCCCTGGGAGAGCTGATGCAGGGACTCCTGTTCCCTGGCTCGCCCCTCACCCCCAGCTGAAACGCATTCAAGTAATAAACGCTCCACCCACCTGTGGGGGCGAGGCAGCAAACTTCGCCCTGATGTCACGTTCCTGATGATGTTCCAGCACTCCGGTCACAAGCTGTGCTGGGACTGTGCACATGGCCCCGTGGAGAGAAGCTTCCTGGCCCTCTGCTCCTCTGCCTCCCTCGCTGGGAATTTCCATTTCCCCGTGATGCTAACTGCATGTGCCCTTGTCCAGGACCCAGTGTCCCGAGACGTAGCCCTGCCTACCACGTCCAGGAAGTCCCCAGTGCCCAAGTCCTCTGCCCCACCCCATCCCTCCATCTCAGATGTAACCTGACCTTCAAAGCATTTTAGTTAGGATTTTAACTTGAACGCACACAGTAGAACCTCTTGTAATGCTCGCCCCCTGAGGCGTGTGAACTGTGTCACCAACCACCCGGACCTCAGGCGTGTCCAGGGAGGCCCTCACCCCATTCCAGCCATTCACTACATCACCCTGTTGCCAAAACTTCCAAATTTGTCCCTCCTCAATTTGGGCAAACTGGTGGAGAGCACATGCCTGAGTCTGAGGCCTGGCTCTGCAGTTTCCTCGCTGTGTGACTTTGGGCAAGTTCCCCTCTGTCCCTCCCAGGGTTCCAGGGAGGATGGAGTGGGTTACTGCTTACACTACTCAGGGTGAGTGATGTCCTGTCCAGTGTTGCTGCATCACCACTGGGGAAGTCCAGACTGTTGCACAAGGCTCCTCCGTGCCTCCCGGAGCGATGTTTCTAAAAGCTGAATCTGAGTGCGTCACGTCCCCACTCTGCAAACCTCTCACAAGGACCCCCATGGTCTTCCAGAATCTGTCTCCAGCCGATTTCTACATCTTCTTCCTCTGCTGTTTGTCATCTGTACTCAAGGATGCTGAGATGCCAAACTCCTCACTGCACCCCAAATGCACCTCCTTCATCCACGCCCCCGTGCCTTTGCCCGTGCTGTGCCTTCTGCCAGACGCACCTCTGTCTCATCTTGTCTATTGGACAATCTCCTCCTCGTGTCTCAAGGCTTGTTTCAAATATCGGTTCCTCAAGGGACCTTCCTTGATACTTTCTCCCCAGACAGGTTTAGGCATTCTGAAATGGCAAAAAAATGACCAAAGTGACTCCATTTAAAATCACAAACAAATCTAAATTATTCAAAATTAAAACATCTATTTTTTTAAAAAAATCACAAACTAAATCACATGTCAATAGTACACCAGGGTTTGGTTTCGAGTTTATCTCGAAAAATGAAGGGAAAATTATTTCAAATACATTTCTCTGTTGTTTAACAACATTTAGGCCATAATTGCAACTAAGCTTTAATTTTTTTTTTAAAGATTTTATTTATTTATATTTCCTCCCCAGAGCCCCAGTAGATAGTTGTATGTCATAGCTGCACATCCTTCTAGTTGCTGTATGTGGGACGTGGCCTCAGCATGGCCGGAGAAGCCGTGAGTCGGTGCGTGCCCAGGATCCGAACCCGGGCCGCCAGCAGCAGAGCGCACGCACTTAACCACTAAGCCAAGGGGGCAGCCCAAAGCTTTAATTTTGAGAACAGAAAACAACTCATGTTTTTAGGGATAGTTCTTATGAAATTGTATGATCGGTCAATACAACAATTTTCACTCCATATTTGATATTGACAGCAAGATTGTTTTAAAGGGCCATTGTGTGAACATATCAGAGGATTTCATTCCTTTTCTTGAGAAACTCTCAATACCGTGATATTCAACTCATCCTCTTACGAAGCACTTACCATGTCATCATCCCTGTTAATTCTCCTTTTTCGTTTGCCAACTGCTCTCCCTCTGCCAGGTCCTCTTCGAACACCAGTTTTGAGAACGACTCCAAGTAATTCAACATCACTTTCATCAGCTTTATGAAACCCTACGTCCTTGCAAGACTGGCCATTTCAGTTTGCAGCTGATTTGAGTTGTATTACTGTGTGTGTTAAGATGCTTACAACATGGGATAATCAGGAACAGGCTGAAGACAGATTTATGCAGGGTCTGCAGGGGTGTTCTAAGGACATTTGCTTCCCACCACAATCTGAGACTTCAGGACCTCCAAAAATCGATACTCAGATGGCAAGAACCTCTGTCTCTCTCACATCTCTTACCATCCACTGTGTTATAACTGGACATTTGTACCTTGGGGTGCACACACAATGTGCCTTCAGCCTCCCATATCCCACTTTCTATGTCTGTTCCCCCCACTCCTCTCTCTTTTCTTCCAAGCTCCCAACCACCACCACCCCAACACCCACAGACAACCACACATACAGCTTCCCTTCCTTTCTCTCATTTCCATTTTCAAACACTTAATGTTGAGAAAGGTGGTTCTCATTGACAATGTCAGGCAGGAATGGCACATATATTTTAATTCTCACGCTAAATCTTATCAGTTAATGTAGCCACCTCAGAGCACTAGGACAAGAGTCTGAGACCAAGTAATGCCTCCATGGGAAGGACTGCCGTTGTGGATTACCTGTGTCTGCCCTGAGCCCAACCAGAGAATGGTGGAGAATGTGTGATGTGATGCCAAACCTGGTCCAGGGAGGGTCTTAGACACACGGGTCCTCTCCAGGAGCTCTGCATATCAAATCCCTTTCCTTAATCTGTTCAATAGTCTGGAAACCATCCATGGAACCTCTTCTATATGCCAGGGCTTAGCCCAGAGCCCTGCTGAAGGAGCAGCTTGGGCTGCTATAAAGGAATCTCTCATTGCAGACTGGGGTGAGAGTGGGGGTAGCAAAGCTTCTTTCTCCACTAGAAATGCCCAAGACCCCAAGATACCCATCTCTCCAGTCCTGAGGGAGAGCATGAGCCACATATCCTACTGAGCCCATATGGGTCACAGCACCTCTACAGCCTCCAGAAACACCAGAAATGGGTCATCAAGAGATGTCTCCAGTCTGGCAGATCCTGCTCTCTTTCAGTGGAACAATCCATTCATTCACTCTTTCATTCATTTACTCAGTGAGTCAGACCATCAGTCAACACTCTCCTGATACAGAGGGGCCAAAGTCAGCCAAGTGCACCTTGAGGGCAGAGCTGGGCATGTCAGACAGATCTCTCAGAAGGAGCGATATTTCTATGAGGTCATCACTTCTTTTATAATGTCAAGTTTATTTTTTAATTCTTAAATTTTTATTATGAAGAACTTGGGAAAACACAAATATAACAAACCTCCATGTATCTTTCACCCAAACCCGTAAATAAATTTACTTTTAATTACATAAATAGCACATGAATACGTTCATTTGTAAAAATTATTTTCAAACAGTTGGTATAAAGCTTCAGATCTTTAACTACCTCCCCCAATGCCATGCCCCCTGCCGAAGGTAGCAACTGTTATTAGTTTGGTGCGTTCCCTTCCTTACTTTTTTCTGTAGATTAGGTACACAGATGCATCTGTGTACCTATGGAAATACATGGTATTGCTTTGGGTTTGTCCTATAGTTTTGTTTGTTTGTTAAATGTTGCTTTTAAATAGTTTATTTCATACTGTTTGGATCTTTCTGGTCCTTGTATTTTTCACCAACAAAGTCTCAGAGAATTTTCCAAATCTGTGCATCGACTTCCACCATTTGGTCACCACCAAGAGTTCATGCTGACCAGAGAGGACTAGGGACATGAAGTAAATCATGGGGAGGTGACGGCTGCCACAGGACTGTGCATTATTTAACCATTACCCTAGGATGGCCAGTTATGTTGTTTCCAATTGCTTACTAAACAATGCTGGAATGAACATCTTTGTGTAGAATGTCCTTAGTTCATGTGCAAATACTTTCCTAGGGTAGATAGACACCTAGAGGTAAAATTGTTGGGCGAAGGGGCATGCCCATGCACATGTTTATTTATTTATTTATTTATTTATTTTTGGTGAGGAAGATTGGCCCTGAGCTAACATCTGTTGCTGATCTTCCTCTTTTTACTTGAGGAAGATTGTTGCTGAGCTAACATCTGTGCCAATCTTCCTCTATTTTTTGTATGTGGGATGCTGCCACAGCATGGCTTGATGAGCGGTGTGTAGGTCCGTGCCCAGGATCCAAACCCACGAACCCCAGGCCACAGAAGTGGAGTGCACGAACTTAACCACTACACCATTGGGCCAGCCCCATACGTTTTTAACTTTAGTAAATCCTGCCACATTTCCTCAACCAAGTTATAGTCTCACTGGAATTTTAAAAACATCCATTTCCCCACATTACGCAATACTGAAATTATTAAACTTTAAAATTATTTGCAATCTAATGAGTGAACAAATGTATGTAATTTTAATTTGCGTTTTCCTATTAAGTGGTAAATCTGAGTTATCTTTTCTTTCTTCCTTCCTTCTTTCTTTTGGCCATTTTTATTTTCTTATATTATTCAATGAAGATAAGGACATTTGAGACAAAGACACGTGGCCTGTGGTAGCCACCACCTCCCCAGGGTTCATTATAACCCCCACCACACTGCTCACAACATTCTACTCCATTGGTAGAGAGTCGTGAGCAGTGTGGTGGGGGTTATAATAGGAACACTGGACGTGGGTCCTGACCTCCAGGATCCAAGGAGATTCCAGGAAAATGAGAGACTTCTCTGACATCTTTAATCAGGGAAGGCTTCTTGGGGGAGAAGCTAGACTGGCTGTGTCGAGGGGCACAAACCAGGGATTTTCTCTGGGAAGAAAGAGGCCTTGGCACCAACATGTGGGTTCCCAGTCCTGGCTCCTCTCCACCGCTCCGAGGCCCTAGCCTGAGCTCTCAGGCCCACTGACAGCCTACCCCAGTAGGGCCAGGCCCTCCTGGGACCCAGTCATCCCTGGAGAATTGGCACCAGCCCAGGAGAGGGCACAGCTGTGAGAGAAGCTAATGTTACAGGTAATTTTGGCAATTAAGACTCATGTTCAATTAAACAGACGTATATCATGTTTCTTGGGAGGCCCAGCAACTGGAGTGGGTCCCCAGTGGAATTAAGCCCCTGAGAACTCGCAGTTCCAAGCCCAACCCTCCCCAGTCACTCCTGTCCAAAAATGCCTTTCCTGCTCCCTGCCCACGAGCTCGCAGCCAGAGAAGAGCCTGACCCAAGGGCTCCTTGTCCCCTTCCCTGAATATCTCTACAGAGCTGGGCAGGACAGCTGCTGTGTGTCGTCTCCTTTGCGTCTTTACAAAGACCCTGTGAGGACCATCCTCATTTTAGAGATGAGGAAACCAAGTTCCAGAGAACTGAAGAGTCTCGTTCAAGGATGCTCGTAAGATAACTCAAACCCAGAGGTTATGATTAAAATCTACAGGTCTCTCCCACATACCAGGATTTAAAGTGTTTTGTTTTGTTTTCTGCTTCATCCATATCAGCTATATCACTATTCACTTAATATTTTCCTTTAAATCAATTCACTTGTAAAAACTTATATACCTTCCTCTAGCAGGAATATTCAGGAAATCATGATTTTGATGTATAAATTACATGTTTGCTTCTATGCCCACGTGACTACGGAATAAACAGAAAAAGTACATTCTGTGTACCACCCAAAAGTCTCCTGTGCGTGGCCAGGATCCCACAGTCATGCCTCACCTGGGAAACGCCACCTGATACTACACTGCTTCCTTGGGGAGCATGCCCCTCCTCCGGGAGGCCAGCCTTCTGGTTGGGGCAAGGGTAGGAGGGAAGTATTAGATCTGGTGTCAGGCAGACCTGAATTCAAATCCTGCCCTTGTCACTTTACTAGCTTTCTGAACTTAGCCAAACCTCTTAGTCTCTCTGGGCCTCAGTTTCCACATCTATGAAATGAGGCTAACAATAGCACCCTCCTTGCAGAGCTGCTGGGGTAACTAAATGAGCTACTGCGTGAGATGAGTGCTGCACTCGGTAGCTCTCGTGACGTTCTGTGGTCTCTGGGAAGGAGAGGCAGCAGGGCGCTGCCCGGTTCCTGCCTGCAAGAGGCCCCGGGCAGATTTCAAGTGCCTGATGGTCTGCAAGGGCCAACGTTCATACCTCTGGGCTGACCGTCCTTCCAGGTCAAGAATGCAGAGTTTTCAGGCAACGCTGAGTTCTGCCTGGGGCTCAGGCCTCTGCTTGGCTCAACTTTGAGCTCAATCTGGGCAGGAAAAATAATGACCCCAGGGCAGCTGGCCTGCCCCGCTGCCCAGATGTACAGGACGGGTGAGATTGGGAGATGTGAGTCAGAGCAGCAGAGACACTCGTGGTCACTGCCCTCTCCGCAGACCCCACTGATCAATTCAGGGCACATCTACCTGCTTTGGTGGTGGGCTCCGCCTGGGGTCCCCGGGAAGCTGGAACCTCCACATACAGTTAGGAGTCGGGGGTGGAGACAGGGCCACGTCGTGACGGCAGTTGTGGACCTTACACACTTCTGCCCTTGTGATCCCTTTCCTCCATAAAAAATATTAAAACACATTCTACCATGGGGTTGGTGTAAAGAAAAATCGAATGGAGGCTGGATTTGCTATTATACATTTATTAATATTATATTCATTACTTTCCTCTGATTTTAAAAGAAATCAACATGAAGACCTTTTTGGGTACCCCTAGAAGTACCAAGGGCCTAGACACTGTGCCCACCAGGCCTGAAGGGTAGGCTGTCTCGGGGTGCAGAGGATCAGGCTGACAGCACCCCCGAGGAGTTCCTTGGGGCTGAGCCCAAGGGGGAAATGCCCGTGGAGAAGATGGCCCCAAATGGACTCAGGCACTTCGGGGTAAGCGTGAGTTTCCCAGGCAGATTGGAAGGGGCCGTCCTCACCTGGCCAGTGGAACCAGACCAGAGACTGGAGCAAATGGGGCAGAGCCACCAGATTCCATCTGTACTCTGCAAGTCAAGAGTGGAAGGGGACGCCCAACCAAGGTGAGGAGCTCGGGGATGCTCCAGTCCTAGGAACAAATTTCCCCCACCCGAAGCCAGTGTGACCCTCAACAGACTCCCATCCAAGAAGTCTGCATTTCCCCCAAAGCCATATCCCAAATACAACTTAATAATAACAGGATGAGCCCCAGCCCGGCCAGCTCTGTGCGGAGCACTCGCCGGATTGTTTGAGGCAGAGCTCTTGGTTGAAAATGGCAAACCCAACCCAAGTTGTTTCAGTCAAAAGGGAGGGTTTATCACAAGGCTTCAGGGGGTCTGAGGAAAACACTGCTCCTTTGGGAGGGACTGGGACCAGGAGCTACTGAGCCGTCCAGAGGAGTGCTCTCTCCTTTTCCTCTCTGTGTCTCTGTACACTTCCTTCTGCCTCCTCTGAAATCCAGTCCAGTGGCAAAACGACTCCCAAGTCTGTGAGTGACCATTGGGGACAGCCCCAGACATCGCTGTGCTCTCTTCATCTTGAATTCCTGATCTCTAGGAGAGAGAAGTTGATTGGCCCAGGTTGGGACGGGGGTCCTAACAGGGAGGCAGAGGCACCCAGGGCAAACAACACTTCCGCGTGCCTTTGTCCTGTGGATGAAAGGGCAGTTTCCGTAGGAAGCTGCAGTGGGTGGTCACAGTGGACTGGGAGGCCACCTCGGAAGTCCCATCAGTTTAGTCCTTCCAGTTAATCGTTTAGTCCGTCAGAAGCAGAAGGAATGGAAGTCAAGAGGGAGCAAAAATGCAGCCAGTTTGCTTGTTGAGTCCACCCATGGGAGAGTGGTGGGCAGAGCTACGTTGGCCCAGCTGTCATCCTGGGTGTTGCTTACAATCCTTCAACCAGAATGTGATATTTACCCAACAGCTGCCCTTGGGGTCTTGGTCACAAACACACAACCAGGACCAGCCCCCACATACCACTGGGGCTGCAGGAGTCCCAATTTGAGCCTGGATGTAACACACTTTCCACGCTGAGGATGGCTGCCTTGCAGACGCCCCTTCTCTGGAGGCCCCTTAGGTGGGAAGCAGCAAGAGGAAAGCAGATCAGGGCTGGGTGGGCCTCAGATAGAGTCTGGAGATGGCAGTTGCCATCCAACAGCTCAGTTCTGTGTGGTGGCTGAGTCTTCAGGCCAAGAAAAGTTGCGGCCAACATACCAGCATCCCAGACGCCGAGCAGATGACGCTGCTCCTCTGCCATCTCTCCCAGGGAGCCTGCCAAGTCCCCAGGCCCAGCCAGTGCTGACATTTAAAGCAAAGTGTGTGTCAACCATATCAAACAGTATACCAAGCTGCGGGTTATTAAGTGCAGGGTAAATTGACCACAGCAATTAAACTGAGATTAGGGAGTGATAAAGCCAGGGTCCCAGGCCGGGGACACTGTAACATATGGAGGCCTGACTATTACAAAGTGTGAAAGCCACATCAGAAACTCGGTGGCATGGCCCTCACAGAAAGCTCACCCAATCACCCCAGCCCTCCCACTCCCCATCTTTATTTGACTTTTCTCCTTTTGACAACCTGACATTCTCAAGAAGACACAGCTTATACTCAGCACCCAGGAATGATCAGAGACTGCCAGGTAGGGCCAGAGGGACACGTCCTCAAAGAAACGTCTGACCTGCTGTGGCTGGATGCTCTCTGCTCCTCCCAGCTCCTTCCCAATTTGGATGATACCCAGGTGTGGGGGGCCACCCAGAGCTCCAGAGGCAGGGAGAGTGGCCGCTCTCAGCGTACCAGTGCCAGGCACCCTGCAGATACCAGGCAGCCTCAGAGCAACAGCTGGAGGCCCCACAGGCAGCACTAGCCAGGAAAGTCCCAGATGGGGCCAACCCCATCTGATAGCAACTGGGCAGAGCATGAGGCTGGAGGAGGATTTCCTGGCACTGGGACACACACTACACATCTTGAAACGAGCATGCACTGCCCTTTGAGTCACTGGCTCCAACCCTCTGGGCAACAGGGCTGTGGTCTTGCCAACAGCCTGTTGGCCTGTTCTCCAGGCCTTTGGCCAGCCCCAGACATTCAGATGCCACGTGGTGTGTGGGGGTGGGGGAAGGGGTGTCCAGAGGAGGCTCCTCCTCTAGGTCTGGGTCTGAGTCCTGAGCCTTCAGAGAGCTGCCTTTTCCTCCCAAGGATGCTCCATGCCCAGGGAGGGCTTGGCTCCAGAGGTCATAGCCCCAGGAGCCTCGGTGGTTCACGGCTCATTGGCTGAGGACACAGGACTTGGAGTCAGACGGACTGCAATTCAAATTCTGGTCCTACCCCTTGCTCACTACATGACCTTGGGCAAAGGAGTTGCCTTCTCTCAGCCTCAGTTTCCT
>NC_080771.1:484622-507122 GCF_020826845.1 Diceros bicornis minor | reverse complement strand
CGGCGTGCACCCAGCCAGTCAGTCTCCACGCGGCAGGCCGGTGGGACGACGAGGCACCCGCCCCCGCGAGGGGAAACGGGCATGCCTCCCCTACCGACTGGACCCCCGTCTCGCCTCAGACACACCATCGTAGCGGTGACCCGAAGGGGTCGCTGGAAACGGGAAACGACACCACCGCTCGGCCTCAGGCACCTGACGGACGACCTGGAGCGCTCCAGGGGCACCACCAAGGACCGGGCGACACACACCCACACACCCGGGGGAGCGTGTGGTGCGGCGGCGGCACGGCCCACCCCACCTCGGGGAGGCCCACTCGCCAGACGCGGCCGAGAGGCCACACGGAGTGTCCACTGCGTCACAAAGACCTCGGCCCCACCGACGCCACAAGGCAGAGGGCGGGAGAGCGAGGTCGGGCCGGGTTCCGCACCCCTGCCTTCCACACACCACCGACGGGCGGGGAGGAGAGGCGAGGGGCCCGTGGGCAGAGCGAGAAGAGCGGGCCCGTTTGACACAAACGCCCGTCCCTCGCCTGGCACGGCTTAGGCCCGGCCCAGGAGACCGCGACATCACCACATCGATCACCGCGGCGCGACACGCCTCACGGAGACAACAACAAGCACAGCGACAGTCACCGAGGGAGAGACTGCCTCAGCCTCACGGCTTCCCCCCCCACCCCGGAGTCGTGCAGCAGCGGGCCACGACCCCAGGAGGTGAACGCCTGACACGCGGTGGCGCGGGAGCCCGAGGCGTGGGGTAGTCGCGACCGCACCGGGGTTGCCTGCGGCGGGGAGCGCACCGGGTAGAGGACCCGCGCCACCTCCCCCGCCGCCCTCGGGTGCTGGAGACCGGAGGCGGCACCGCGGATCGGGACACCTGGGACGCACAGGAGCCGGCGCGCAGGCCCAGCCCAGGCGGGCGGGCTCAAGTGGCAGGGGCAGAACCGGGCCTCCACCCCACGGTCACAGCCCGGAGCCCCGCCACGCGCGTCCAGAGGCCCAACGACTCCCAGGCGACAAACGTCCGGAGACAGCGTGTCAGCACCTATCTGGCAGCGAAAAACGACCATTTCGGGCGAAAGAATGGCCGCACCAGGCGACGGGGCCCACCCACGGATCACGGCGGCACCCCTTGGATCACGGGCCCGGTCACCAGGCCCCCGGCACCACCCCATCGCCACCAGCCCCGGAGCCCCCGCGACCATCTGGTCGACCCCGGAAGTGCGGCGGCAGAGGGGGCGCGGGGGCACGCGGGACCCGCGCCCGGCCGGGTACACCCTCGCCGTCTCGCCCTCGAGGGCAGGCGGCCGGTCCATCCTCCTCTCCGGGGCAGGACTTGGGGAAAAAAAAGATTCCTCAGAGGCGCCCCAGGCGACCGGGCCCCACACGGGCAGGCCGGCGTCCGTCCACGTGCCCCCCTACCCCACCCGGGGCTCCACCTGCCTCTCGAGCCGGTCCCCACCTCCGGACCCAGAGGCTTTCGGAAAACTTGGCGATAGAAATCCAGCGCGACGACCCGGACCCACGCGGTCACGTGTCCGGGACGGGGACGCCCTCTCCCCGGCCCACCCTCGAGGGCGGGGGCCGGTCCGCGCTCTCCTCCGGAGTGGGACTTGAAAAACATCCCTCGGAGTCGCCTCCGACGACCGGGCCGCCACCACGGACGGCCCGGGCCGGTCGGTCCCCACCGCCAGAGCGGGACTCGGAAAACGCGGTGAGAAAAGTCGAGTCCGACGACCCGGAGCCACCCGTGCCCGCGGCCGAGCCGCCGCGGTCTCGCCCTCCACGGGCCTCCCCGCAAGGCCCGGGCCGGTCCCCGACCTCCGGAGCGGGGCGCGAGCAAGAAACCGGTGACACGGAGGGCCCGACGACCCGGGCCGCACGGGGAACGCCAGCCGGGCTCGGGAACTCCCCCCCCCACCTCGCCGGCCCCGGTCGGTCCCCGAGGGTCGCAGTGGCACCGGCGTCTGCTGGTCGACCCGTCCGGGCGGCCCCGCACACCCGCCGGCCTCGAGGAGCGCGGCGACAGCCACCTCCCCACACTCTCCTGCACGTCCAATCTCCGCCCGGCGGACGACGCGCCCGCGCCCCGGCACGACCGGGACCGATCCCGCCACTGCCACCGGCCTCCCGGAACTCCGCCTCGGTCACCGCGGCCAAGTCACCTCCCTTGCCGAGGTCGCCGGAGCTCCGGAGGACAGAAACGATATAAAAGCGGCCGCCAGGTGGCACCGGACAACCGGCGCGAACGTCAGCGGGACGGATCCGGATCCCTGGCCGGCCGGGGCGCGCAGCCGGGCCGCCTGGCGGCCAGACCCCGTCCCGACCCACCCCGGGTCCCATCTCCCGGCCCGGCGCGGCCAGGGGGCATCCGCCTCGGGGCTCCCAGCCGGCACGGCGCGACCCCGGCCGCCGGAGAGGGACTCGGAAAACGTGTGTGTTTCGGGCGCTCGCCCGTGAGGGGACGGGGAACATTCCCTCAGAGACGCCAGCAGGGGCGCCGGGACTGCCGGCACCGGCTGGCTTCCCGGGGTGGCCCCGAGCGCTTCCCGGGCTCCCGGGAGGACTCAGGGAAACGCGGCGGGCGGGGCACCGCCAAAACGAAACCGGGCGAGTCGTCAGAGGACGACGACGACAGGGGAACGACGGAGCAACTGTCCGCATCCCGTCACTTCCAACCCGCGACGGCTTCCCAAGGCGGGCAGGCAAAGCCCAGAGGCCGCCGGGGAAACGACGGCGACGCCTGACCGCACGGAGGTTGAAGAGACACGAACGTGTCTCCCTCCGCGCGGGCCGCGACACAGTCCCGAGACAGCGCGCGGGGCTGGGGAGCGTGGGTGCAAATGCACCAGTGGCGACCAGAATATCGATGTCAGCGGTCCTTACCGTCGTGACAAGCGAGCAGACCCACAGAAAGTGGTGGGGGGTGGGGGAAGAGACTTCACAGCCATCCGCTCAACAGATCAGGTTCCAGTACGTCCGTACAAGGCCACGCTGCGAGTGTGTGTGTGTGCGTCTGCACGTGCGTGTGTTTGAGATGAGATACCTGTTGAACTGTTCCCTGAAACTAGAAAACGAAGAAAGGTGTAGATCTTTTGCCGGTTAAAAATAATAACATTAATTGTTTCACGAAGAAAGTTGTAGATCTTTTGCCGGTTAAAAATAATAACATTAATTGTTTCACGAAGAAAGTTGTAGATCTTTTGCCGGTTAAAAATAATAACATTAATTGTTTCACAGAACCGGCCAAACCTGCCAAAACTGAATTTTGGCCATCATGCAAAAGCAACCCACGGGAGTAAAAAGATGGCCTCTCCATCAAATGGGAGTAGGGCGACTGAACATCCACAGGCAAGCAAGCAAACACACAAAAGACCCTTGACCGGGCGGGCCTCGTGGCTTAGCGGTTAAGTGTGCGCGCTCCGCTACTGGCGGCCCGGGTTCGGATCCCGGGCGCGCACCGACGCACCGCTTCTCCGGCCATGCTGGGGCCGCATCCCACGTACGGCAACTAGAAGGACGTGCAGCTATGACATACAACTATCCACTGGGGCTTTGGGGGAAAAATAAATAAAGTTATTTTTAAAAAAAACTTTACTTTTTATACCGTCTTTACTGAAAACACCCTTCTTCCTTTTCCTTGAATATGAAGGTGTTTCCCTTATTAATTTTTAGTAGCTTTAGTCACATATACATATTTTTGTGTGTGTGTGAGGAAGATCAGCCCTGAGCTAACATCCATGCCAATCCTCCTCTTTTTGCTGAGGAAGACTGGCCCTGAGCTAACATCCGTGCCCATCTTCCTCCACTTTATGTGGGATGCCGCCACAGCATGGCCTGACAAGCCGTGCGTCGGTGTGCGCCCGGGATCTGAACCCGGGCCGCCAGCAGCGGAGCGGGAGCACTTAACCGCTACGCCACAGGGCCGGCCCCCTAATCACATACATTAATTAGAACTTTTAGGGGACCGCCCAGTGACGTAGCAGTTAAGTTCGCATGCTCCACCTCAGTGGCCCAGGGTTCACTGGTTCGGATCCCGGGCTCAGACACACACACCACTCTTAAAGCCGTGCTGAGGTGGCATCCCACATAGAGTCACTAGAAGAATGGACAAGTATGACATACAACTATCTACTGGGGCTTTGGGGAGAAAAGAAAGGAAAATAGGAGGAAGATTGTTAATAGATGTTAGCTCAGGGCCTCAATATGTGTCACAAACATGTGGAAACTAAACAACGGGCTACTGAACAACTGTTGGATCAATGAGGAAATCACAGGAGAAATCAGAAAACGTTGGGCCAGCCATGACGGCCTAGGGGTTACAGTTTGGTGCACTCCACTTCGGCAACCCAGGTTCGGTTCCCAGGCGTGGAACCACGCCACTCCTTGGTCAGTAGTCATGCCGTGGTGGTGGCTCTCGTAGAAGAACTAGAAGGACTTACAACTAGAATAGACAACTATGTATCAGGGCTTTGGGGAGGAAGTAAATAAAAAGAGGAAGATGAGCAACAGATGTTAGCTCAGGGCAAATGTTTCCCAGGCCCCCCCCCAAAAAAAATAGTAATCCCTCACTAGAGTTAAAAAAATATACCTAGAGACAAATCAAAATGAAAACACAACATACCAAAACTTATGGGCTGCAGCAAAAGCAGCGCTAAGAGGGAAATGAATAGAAAAACAGGCCTACCTCAACAAACAAGAAAAATCTCAAATAAACAAGCTTGCCCTATACCTAAAGGAACTAGAAAAAGACCAAACAAAGCCCAAAGTCAGTAGAAGGAAGGAAATAATAAAAATCACAGCAGACATTAATGAAATAGAGACTAAAAAAATACATACATAAAATAGAAAGGAAACTAAGATCCAGTTCTTTGAGAAGATAAACAAAATGGGCAAACCCTCAGCCAGAATCACTGAGAAAAAAAGAGAGAAGACTGAAATAGATAAAATCAGAAAGGAAAGAAGAGAAGTTACAACAGACACCACAGGAATGCAAAGGATTATAAGAGACTGTTATGAAAAGCTATACGCCCACAGACAGGATGATAACCTAGAAGAAATGGATAAGTTCTTAGAATCCTGCGACCTCCCAAAACTGAATCAAGAAGAAAGAGAGAGGGCCCGCCCGGTGACGTAGCGGTTAAGTTCACCCATTCCGCTGTGGTGGCCCAGGTTCCCTGGTTCGGATCCTGGGTGTGGACCTACTCACCGCTCATGAAGCCATGCTGAGGTGGCGTCCCACATAGAAGAGCTACAACTCTACAACTATGATACAGAGCTATGTAGTGGGGCTTTGGGGAGAAAAAAGAGGAAGATTGGCAACAGATGTTATCGCAGGGCCAATCTTCCTCCAGAAGAAGGAGGAGGAGGAGGAGGAGGAGGAGGAGGAGGAGGAGGAGGAGGAGAAGACGAAGAAGACGAAGAAGAAGAAGAAGAAGAAGAAGAAGAAGAAGAAGAAGAAGAAGAAGAAGAAGAAGAAGAGAGAATCTGAATAGACCAATCACAAGTAAAGAGATTGAAACGGTAATCAAAAACCTCTCAGAAAAGAAAAGTCCAGAGCAAGACAGCTCCCCTGGTGAGTTCTACCAAACATCCAAATAAGACTCAATATCTGCCCTTCTCAAATTCTTCCAAAAAATTAAAGAGGAGGGGAAGCTTCCTAACTCATTCTACGAGGCCAATATTACTCTGACATCCGAACCGGACAAGGACAGCATAGAACAAGAAAAATACAGGCCAATATCACTGATGAACATCGATGCAAAAATCCTCAGGGAAATATTAACGACTCGAATACAACACATCCCAAGGATCATCCACCACGACCCAGCGGGATTTATTCCAGGCATGTGGGGATGGTTCCACGTCCACAAATCAATCAAGGTGAACACACCACGTTAACAAAATGAGGAATAAAAACCACGTGACCATCTCAATAGAGGCAGAGGAAGCATTGGACAAGATCCAACATCCATTTATGATAGAAACTCTCGAGAAAATGGGCATGGAAGGAAAGTACCTCAACAGAATGAAGGCCACACATGGCAAACCCACAGCCCAACCTCATACTCAACGGAGAAAAACTGAAAGCCATTCCTCTGAGAACGTGAACAAGACAAGGATGCCAGCTCTCACCACTCTTATTCGGCATACTCCTGGAAGTCTGAGCCAGATCGATGAGGCAAGAAAAGGAAATAAAAGGGATCCAAGTCGGACAGGCAGAAGTGAAACTCTCACTATTGGCGGGTGACACGATTCTCTATATAGAAAACCCTCAGGAATCCACCGAAAACCTCCTGGAAATAATCAACAAATACAGTCGAGTTGCAAGATACAAATCAACAGACAGAAATCAGTTACATTTCGACACACTAACGACAAACTAGTGGAAAGTGAAGTTGAGAATACACTCCCATTTACAATCACCGCACAAAGAAGAAAATAGCAAGGAACAGACTTTACCGAGGAGGTGAAAGACCTATACGCTGAAAACTATAAGACGTTACTGAGAGAAATCGAAGAAGAAAGAGATGGAAAGATATTCCATGCTCGTGGATTGGAAGAGTAAACATCGTTAACGAGAGGTCCGTTTGTACAGAATTCTCTCATCCTCAACTTCCCGACCTTGCCAATAAGATAAGAACGTCACTCTCCTCCTGGGATAGAGAGGACATCTTCCTCGGGGTGTGTGTGGGGGGGGGAGGGTGGTTGGTTGGTTGGTTGACCGACCTCCTGCTTCCAGGAAGCAAAGAAGGAGGGTCAGTCAGCACTCCATTCTTGCACCTGCTCCCTGATGGGGGTAAGGTTTTGCTCGTTTGTTGTTGTCATCCTCTTTAAAAGCGTCTGTGTGTAGCTCAAAACAATACCCCAGCGTCCTTTCCGTCTCAGTGTTTGACCCGAGGTTTCAGCTTTTGACAGGAGGAGGGACACGTTTTTCTGGGGCACTCATTTTTATGACACGATGGTGTGGGTGAAGAAGGATAAGATGGGCGGGGGTGGGCCCGTGCCTTTTCTTTTCGCACGTGGTGGGGAGACGACTCGGCTCTTGCCAGACGGGATCTCATTTCCCCGTGAACCATCGGGCGGGCTATCAGGGGTAAAGAGGGAGAGCAAAGGTTTGAAGGACGTGGAGAAGATGTGTTCCAGATGCCAGGGTCTCCGGATTTCACCGGAGGCACACGAAAGTCACTGATTTCTGGACCACGTTTACGGCCGATGTCACGCGTAGGTCATTTTGAAACGAGGAGGCTACCGTCTGAGCCAATTTGGATATCGTCTCCAGCTCCCCCGAGCGGTGGAGCTGTGCGAGTCTAAGATGGGGCACATCCAGGGAGAGAATTGTGCCAGGGAAAGGGAGGCAGCAGTAAGTCATCGAGGATAAGGTCTTTAGAGGAGACTGACTCTTCTCAAGTGGATGAGGTAGCAGGAGATTTTTGTTTCATGGGTGTTAGCTATACGGGTTGGGAGGGAGCCGGGGGAGGGGCGGGGGCTTGTGGTGGTGGGGACACGGGTGGTGTTTATGTCCTGGTTAAGGTGAAAACACTCTTCAAGTGGAGATTTTTGTGCAAGGGTCCGGTCTGGCAGGACGGGAGGGTGCGGGTGGGTCCATTTAGCACGAAATCAGAAGAATCTGTAGCAGTAGTCCAGCCTCAGGCCTTTTGAGAAATAGGCAGAGAGGGGAGTTGAGCTTCATTCGTGACGGCAACCGGGACCTCAGGAGTAACAACTTCCATGTAAGAAGTAAAACTAGAACATGCTGTAGGAGGAAGAATTCTAAGAGAAAGAATTGGGGGTACAGGGCCAGCAAAGAGATTTTAAGACTTGACCTCAGAAGCGTGATCCATAAAAAGAAATGGAGACATTGGAAATCATCAAAATTAAACTCCTAGGTTCTGTGAAACACCCTCTTAAGAGGACGAAACGACCAAGGACAGAGTCTGGGGGCAGAAAATCTGTGCAAACCACACCTCTGATTGGAATTTGTAAAGAACCCTCAAAATGCAGTAGCAGTATCTTGGGAAAAAAAAAAATCCAAATACACAATAAACAGAAAGACAGAGCAGGCATCTCACATGGAGAGGAGGAGATAACCGATGAATTTACAAATCTGCACGTGAAAAGATGTGAGCCGTTTCCTGGAGATGCAAATGAGAATCGGAGTGAGATATCCTCGGGACACATTTGTCAGAATGCCTTCGGCAAAATACGAGAACAGTATCAAACTGCTAGCGAGGTCGCGGACGGACAGGCCGAGTCACTCACTCACGCCTCCCTGGTGGTGATGTAAAGTGGCATGGCCACTGCGGAAAACAGCGTGGGGGTTTCCAAGACTCACCAGCAACAACGACAAGAAAAAAACGACGACAGAAAATTGCAACCTCTAAGCCCTCGGAACGTCCTGCCTCCTAAGAGTGTCTTTGTTTAGCTGGGGCCTTGGGTGGTTGAGGGCCCCAGTGTGATTTCTGGCGTGGGGTCGGGGGGGGGGCGTGGGGGGGGTGGGGGGGGCTCGGGCCGTGCGGTCTCAGGTGGAGCTCCAGGAAGTCAGCTTCGTGGAGCCCTGTGAGTCCTTCTAGGGAGGCAGGCATCAAGCTCAAGGGTGCTCTGGAGGACACCACGCCCGAGCGGCCCGAGAACTTTCATGTTCATTCACGAAAAATCCTGGACACGAATGTTCTCAGCAGCTCTGTTCATCACAGCCCCGGATGGGAAACCACACAGATGTCTGATAAATAAATGGCAAGCAATAGGATATCCTGGAGTATATGAGGAAGCCATTTGGTGTAAAACGAATTCAGCCTGACCTTGTTTTTCCAAAAGGGCCAGATGTGGCCTTTGAGCATAGATTGTCTATCTGCTTTAGGCATTTACTAGGCCACAAAGACAAGAATAAATGCCCTTAAGCTAAAGTAACTTCCCCCACATCAGCATTTCCTGGAGGGTAAGCCTCTCTCTCTCTAGGCTAAGGATTGATTGCTGACCCGCTGTGACCACCCAGCTGGGGACCACAGACCTGCTCTCCGCAGTGTTCATCAATTGCTGTGTGAATCGCTGTGCCGGGTAGGCAGGCCCGGCAGGCAGGCCGGGCAATCTCGTGAGTGCTGTAAAAGGGACATTCCAATCCTGTGCGATAGACACTCTGACGGTATATAACCACGCGGTACACCCCACTTCTTTGGCGCCCTTCCTTCCTTGGGGAAGGAAGGCCCTGGGCTATGTGGTCCTCAAATTTGGCTCATAATAAACTCACCCCAATTCTGATTTATAGATTGGTTATGGATTACTTGCGTCAACCTGTCCTTCAACAGTCCCCTCCCTTGCCTATGTCGCCGGAGCTCCGGAGCACAGAAACTATATAAAAGCGGCCGCTAGATGGCACCGGACAATCAGCACAAACGTCCCCGGGAGGGAGGGAGGGAGGGATCCGGAGCGCGGGCCCGCGAGAGTGCACAGCCTCCGCCCACCGCCCCGATCGTGTCCTGGCCCACCTCGGATCATGACTCTCACCCTGGGGCGGCCGGGAGGGCGTCCCGCGAGGCCCCCGGGCGTCCACCTCGGAGGTCCCAGCCGGCACGGCACAACCCCGGGCGCAGAAGGAGGACTTGGAAAGCTGAGGGGGAGGGGCAGTTGCTGGGAAGGAGACAGACTCCCCACACCACTCCCGGGCCGGGCCTGGGCCGGGCCGGGCCGGCTGGCTGATGCAGACGTGGAAAATTCCCTCGGAGACACCAGCAGGGGGGCTGGGGCTGCCGGCACCTGCTTCCCGGAGTGGCCTGAGTGCTTCCCTGGCTCCCGGGAGGGCTTCGGAAAACGTGGCGGGCGGGGACTGTCAAACCGAAACCACGCAGGCCTCGTCAGAGGACGACAACAATGACAGAGGAAGAACGGAGGAATTGTTTGTACCCTGTCACTTCCAGGCCACAAGGTCTTTCTAAGGCGGACAGACAAATCCCAGAGGCCACTGAGGAAATGACTGATACACTTGACCACAGCAAAGTTTAAAAGACAAAATGTGTCTCTGCACGGGCCACAAAAAAAGGTCCAAAGACAACACACAGGGGTGGGGAGCATGGGTGCAAATGCATGAGTGAGTGGGGATAAGAATACTGATTTCAGCAGTCCTTACCATCACGACAAACAAGCAAACCCACAAAAATGGTAGGGGGTAGGAGGCAGAGACTTCACAGCCATCCACTCAAGAAATCAAGTTCCAGTACATCCGTACAAGGCCACGCTGAGAGTGCGTGCGTGTGTGTGTGTGTGTGTGTGTGTGTGTGTGTGTGTGTGTGTTTGAAATGAGGTAAATGTTGACGTTGAACCGTTCCATGAAAGTACAAAAAAATATTTGTAGATCTTCTGCCATTAAATTTTTTTTTTTTAACAGTGCACTTATTTCCCTCAAAAAAGAAAGGAAAAGAAGATTATGAAAGGCAAACAGAGGGGCCGGCCAGGTGTCGTAGCGGTGATGTTCACACACTCTGCTTCAGCGGCCCAGGGTTCACCCGTTTGGATCCTGGGCACAGACAGACCTACTCAGCGATCATCAAGCCACGCTGAGGCAGTGTCCCACATAGAGCAACTAAAAGGAGGTATAACTATGACATACATACAACTATCTACTGGGGCTCCGGGGAGAAAAAAAGAGAGGAAAAAAGGAGGAAGGTTGGTAATAGATGTTAGCTCAGGGCCTCAGTACGCGTCACAAACATGTGGAAACTAAACAACGGGCTACTGAACAGCTATTGGATCAATGGAGAAATCAAAAAAATATCGGGCCAGCTCTGATGGCCTAGGGGTTAAAGTTTGGTGCGCTCCACTTCGGCAGGCAGCTCAGGTTCCGTTCCCAGGCGTGGAACCACGCCGCTTCTCAGTCAGTAGTCACGCTGCGGTGGTGGGCTCACACAGAAGAACTAGAAGGACTTACAACTAGAATATATGTGGCAGGGCTTTGGGGAGAAAAAAAATAAAAAGAGGAAGATTGGCAACAGATGTCAGCTCAGGGCCTACCCCGCCCCCCCGCCAAAAAAAGAAAATTAAAGATTAAAAAAACATTTGAAAAGGCAAACAGAGAGAGTAAAACGGGTAAAAAGCCAAAACCTTAGTCCTCTGCATACAGAGGCCTCTTCCTTTTTGAGCCTAGGAAAGTATTTTGACTAAACATAGAATTCCTGTCCTTGGTGTAGATTCACTCAAAGGTAAAGCAAAACCTGATACAATTTCCTTAACAAGAGCAGACTGGAAGTTAGAGAAGACTATGCTTTTAAGAAAGAGGAAACCAAATTCTAATTTTGCACCAGCTTACTTCTGATACTAAAACTCAGTTACCGAATCAAATCCATCTCCATCTTAACCAACTTGACCACACACAAAACTTTTTCCTCAGAGTTGTTTTTTCCCCACACACTTTTCACAGGCTTTTTAAAGAAACAAGAATGGCTATTTTTTATACCGTCTTCACTGAAAACATCCATCTTCCTTTCCATGAAGACAAAGACGTTTCCCTTATTAATTGTTAGTAGCTTCAGTCACATATATTAGTTAGAACTTTTAGAGGCCGGCCCAGTGGCGTAGCGGTTAAGTTTGCGTGCTCCGCCTCAGCTGCCGGGGGTCCACCGGTTCAGATCTTGGGCTCGGGCCTACGCACAGCTCATCAAGCCACGCTGAGGCGGCATCTCACATAGAGCAACTGGAAGGACGTACAACTATGACATACAACGATCTACTGCGGCTCTGGGGAGGAAAAAAATAAAAGGAAAAAAGGAGGAAGATGGGCAATAGATGTTAGCTCAGGGCCGATGTCCCAGATAATTTAATTAATTGATTGATCGATTGATTGATGGCTTCATTAAAGAATTTATAACGCCTAGAAACCTTAATTTTTAGTGAGAACTAAGAGGTAAGCAACTGTGAACTGTTTTGTCCGTTAGCATTTTGTGGCTTGGCAAATCCTATGAACACTTTATAATTTTTAGAAACATGTCATTTCATAGCATACTCTTCATAAAGCACAAGACATGTTTATTAATAGTCCCAAACATCTTTTAGTTTCTCTGTCCTCAGAAGCCAACAGTGGATAAACCTATATTTAGTCGTTAAGGTCTAATATTTTATCCTATTTGGAAACGATCTAGCTATTCAATTAATGTTTTTTTTTAAAGATTTTACTTATTTATTTTTCCCCCAACGCCCCAGTAGCTAGCTGTCTGTCATAGCTGCACATCCTCCTAGTTGCTGTATGTGGGACCCGGCCTCAGCGTGGCCGGAGAAGCGGTGCGTCGGTGCGATCCCGGGATCCGAACCCGGGCCGCCAGCAGCGGAGCGCGCGCACTTAACCGCTAAGCCGCGGGGCTGGCCCTTCAATTAATGTTTTATCCCTTAATTTCACGTAGCCAAACATCCAGGTTTCAAGCTACCAAAGAGATCTTGGAAGTTGTTTTAAGTACACATGCCAGGGCCGGCCCCGTGGCTTAGCGGTTAAGTGCGCGCGCTCCGCTGCTGGCGGCCCGGGTTCGGATCCCGGGCGCGCACCGACGCACCGCTTCTCCGGCCACGCTGAGGCCACGTCCCACATACAGCAACTAGAAGGATGTGCAGCTGTGACAGACAACTATCTACTGGGGCTTTGGGTGAAAAAAAAAGGAGGAGGATTGGCACTAGATGTTAGCTCAGAGCCGGTCTTCCTCAGTAAAAAAAAAAAAAAAAAAAAAAAAAAAAGAGGAAGACAAGCATGGATGTTAGCTCAGGGCTGATCTTCCTCACACACACACACACACACACACACACACAAAATAAGTACACATGCCATAAAATGTAACTCCTGCTAAAAGTTTATCAGAGTGACGTCAGCATCATGGTGGCATGAGTTGTTCCCTTCGCCTCTCCCCTCTAAGGTACAACCAAACAGACGTCTACTGACCGACACAGGGATTCCCTACACAGCACAACAAGATGCTGAGAGATCCATGCGGCTGTAGGGGAGGAAGGCAAACCCTCTACCGTCTTTAGGTCCTTCTGGCTGGGCTACAAATTAAATCGACACGAGATGGAGTAACAGGAGAAAATCAAACAAAGCTTTAGAACGTGTATACACGGGAGAGACTCAGGAAAAGGGAACAACTCACCAACACGGCCGAGCTGCCAGTTTAAATATTATCTTCAGCTTTAGCTTTTTAGACAGAGGAGGACCTTGGGGGTAGTGGTTTGGGATTTCAAAGAGGAGGAAGGCAATTTACACGGCGTTGGAAACGTAAATGGGCCAACTACAGACAAGGTGAGCTGAGACACATGTTTTACATGACATTAAAGTTATGTGATGGCATTAGTCCATCCCTGGAATAGCCCCTTCTATTTTAAATTCTTTTAGGCAGTTGGGGGGAGGTCAGAGTTCCTTTCAGAGTCTTTTGTTCTTAAAAACAATCAAGCCAAAGAGACACATTTTGGGTTGGCCCAGTCTGATCCCCCACACAGCTATACATCTGAAGGTGGGTGGACCGGACCCTCGGGAAGCCCTGGAACTAGGGAAGCGGCCCCTTCCTCCTGACGGTGGCGACGATGCAGGACATGGGTCCTCAAGCTGCAGCCAGCGTGACTGTGAGTGGAGGCAGGGGCAGCCCAGCCTGCGTGCAAACACTCACGGAGTGGCAGATGCCTGGCCTGTGAGAGCACCCACCGAGCGGTGGCAGTCCTGCCCGCATGAACTTGGAGTGGCCCGACCGGCACAACTGTGAGCAGATGGGGCAGGAACAGAAAAAACAGCCCCCTGTCACCCCCGCCCCCGCCGTGGCAGGTGGAGTCTGTGGCCAGAAGCATTAGAAGCCACAGCAGAAGCGGTGACCCAACCCCGCTTCACCAGCCGGGGGGGCCGCATATGAGTCCCTGGGTCCCTGGGCTCCCACCAGTGACGGCACACCTGTGAACCCAGCACCCCTGGCAGCAGTGCAACCGGCACCCCAAGACAACCTGGGAACAGCAGTGCAGGTGGTGCACGGGACAGCAGTGTGTGAGCCCACGGAGAGCCAGTGGAGGAACACAAGACCCGGGCAATCAGAACCAAAGTAACTGAAGCCTGACCCAAATAAGAGAAGGCCGTGACTACCACAAATGTGCCCCAGCAGAGGATCCATTCATCAAACAGCATGAAGATCGACAGTACAGTAACACAGCAGAACAGAAGGAAAATGACAACTCTCCAGAAACCAAACCCGAAGTCACAGACGATGACCATCTGACAGAGAACTCAAGACAGCTGCCCTAGGGGGCGGCCCCGTGGCTTAGCGGTGAAGTGCATGCGCTCCGCTACCGGCGGCCCGGGTTCGGGTCCGGGCGCGTACCGACGCATCGCCTGTCCAGCCATGCTGAGGCGGCGTCCCACATACAGCAACTAGAAGGGTGTGCAACTATGACACACAACTGCGTCCTGGGGATTTGGGGAGAAAAAGGGGGGGAAAAAAGGAGGAGGATTGGCAACAGATGTCAGCTCAGGGCCGGTCTTCCTCAGAACAAAAAAAAAGAGGAGGATTGGCATGAATGTCAGCTCAGTGCCGATCTTCCTCACACACACACACACACACACACACACACACACACACACACACACACAGAGAAAACAACTGTCATAGAGAAACTCAACGAGTTACATAAAAACTCAGACAGAAGGACAGTTCGAGGAGCTCAAGAATAAAATTAACGAACAGAAGGAATACTTCAACAAAGAGATTGGAGCTCTAATAGAAAAACCAAACAGAAACTCTAGATATGAAGGACACAAATAGTGAGATTAAAAAATAAGGTTAAAGGCATTAAAAAAAAAAAAAAAAAGAGCAGACCCTATGGAGGAGAGAATTAGTGAGGTCTACGATAGAAGCCTAGAAATGCTCCAGGTAGAGGAGGAGAGAGAACTAAGATTTTTAAAAAACCACGAAATTCTTTGAGAAATATCCAGCTCGATTAGGAAAAGTAACATAAGGCTTATAATCTCCCAGAGGGAGGAGAAGACAGGGAGAAAGGAGCAGAGAGCTTCTTCAAAGAAATGATTGCTGAGAACTTCCCAAACCTGGGGAAGGAACTGGACCTGCAAGTGCTGTGCGAGTCTAAGATGGGGCACATCCAGGGAGAGAATTGTGCCAGGGAAAGGGAGGCAGCAGTAAGTCATTGAGGATAAGGTCTTTAGAGGAGAGCGACTCTTCTCAAGTGGATGAGGTAGAAGGAGACCGGCTGGATTGTGTGTGTGTGTGTGTGTGTGTGTGTGTGTGTGCGCGTGCGTGTGTGTGTGCGTGTGTGTGTGTGCGTGTGAGGAAGATCAGCCCTGAGCTAACATCCACGCTAATCCTCCTCTCTTTGCTGAGGAAGACCGGCTCTGAGCTAACATCTATATTGCCAATCCTCCTCTTCTTTTTCCCCAGAGCCCCAGTAGATGGCTGTATGTCACAGTTGCACATCCCTCCAGTTGCTCTATGTGGGTGTGGGAGATCAAGATTTGGCCACCCTGAAATATATCTCTTTACCTTTTTTTTTTTTTTTACTTTGAGAATTTTCAAAGGGCCCTGGAACTTCTCAAAGACATTTGCTCTCTTCCTATAAGGAGGAAGATACTAAACTTATTAGGCTTATTCAGTATGTTAAATTACATGGAAAGCATTGTCAGACAAGTGACGATAAGCCTGCTCAGGTGCTATTATGTGGGTAAATGTTATTCATATAGGTGTTTTAAAATTGTATAACGTTACTGAAATGCTGATCTGTCCTGATTATCAGTCATAATTCTGGTTATTATTATTTTAAAGTGTTGTATGTCACAAAATTAACCAAATTTCTTTGTCAATTGCCATTTTGAGGTCTTGTTGTTTACAGACTTATTTCTTTGCTCTAATGCTTTTGCAAAATATGTTTCAACTTCAGAAAAATTCATGGAAAGGACTCTGATATTTACACTGGAATACAGGTTTCTGACAAACTTTCTGATCACGAAAATGAACGTGGTAAGAAATTACAGAAATCTGATGGAGAAACCGACTTCATGAAGCTGCTAACAAAAAGGTTGGGATCAAGAATGGATTACACAGGACTGAATCAACTGATAAGGATAATTATAATTTCTATGATTTTTCATTTGAAGTGTTGCTGAATTTTCAATGTTTTGTTTTTTCAGATTTAAGGAAAACTTTTTCTCTTTTCTCCTGAGCTAGCTATGATTTATAGCAATTTGGTAAATGATATTTTTGTCAGTAAAATTGAAATATTTATCTTTTTCTCTCTATCTGATCCCTCAAATTTGGAAACTCTTAGTGAGTGAGTATTGTTGTTTTCATGGCAATATAGTTACTTGCATAAGTTCAATAAGAATCTGTTCTCCTTATCACAGGACACAATTGGAAACACTGGTTATGTTACCAAGGTTGTAACTGGAACATCATATTTGCGATATCACCCTGCAGCTTCTGAGGAATGAAGATTTGACTTTATGGAATAAAGCCACATGGAAATATTGGCCTGGTACCTTATGTTCCAAGCAGCACTTACCAGGATAAGTCAAGAATGTCACTTATCTGGCAGGTACAAGGAACCTCGAAATATTTGGGGGGAACCTCAGAAGAGAGGAATTCACCCAAATCTATGGGTATTGCAGACAAAGTCTGATGACAAAATCCTTGGCTTTGCTTTCCTGGCCTCGAGAGACCTTTAAAGTTCAATGTGAGATTCCTTATCAAAAGTTCCAGCAAAGCAGATTTAAAAGAGCCTATGTGATCAACTGCTATTCTTGCTGTACTTATGTAAATAATTGGGCCAACTCTATTGGAACTAGACTTATTTTGCAAACTAGTTTTAATTTTGCTATCTTAATAAAAATGAGGGTGATTTTAGAGAGAAAAATTATATTTCGGTAAAAACTATTTCAGTATAAATTTGCGGATATTAGATCCTAGTTTTGTTGTCTTTTGAGGTTTTTGTCTTATATCTGTTGACTGGACTGGATCCTGATTTCTTCTAGTCTCCTGAAACATCTGGCGACAGATGTCCAAACTAACGTTTTTGATTTTTTTTCCATCATTTTCATTGGAAATCGCTGAAAACTAAACCTGCCCTTTTTCCTGAAGACTTACAAACTGAAGCCGATGGACTGGACTTGATATAAACTTAAGAGATGACCTGACGACACCATCAGAGACATTTTAAACTGCAAAAGATACTTGGACGCTGACATCTGAAATGCTTCTTCACTGGCTGTCCTCCGAACTCAAAAACACGTTTCCAATCGGCTCCAACCATTAACCTTGTTTCTCTTTTGTTTCCATAGAAATGCTTCTATTAAATACTTGATTGCTTGCTTCCACAATATAGGCGTCACCTCGAGAGCCCACCTGCATCACCACCTTCTGAAATGAACTTAATTGAACCGACCTATTATCAGGACTAAGAAACGTGTTCAGTGAGATGAAACAATCTACCAACTCAGCTTCTGGACTATGAAACTTCTGTAAGTTTCAAAAGGACTGTGAAACTTTTAGTTTCAGAGGCGGGACTGTGGGAGATCAAGATTTGGCCACCCTGAAATATATCTCTTTACCTTGATTGTTTTCTCTGAGGGACATTTGACCTCCCCCACTAACTGCCTAAAGAATTCGACATGGTGGCTCCTTCCTGGAACAGATCTTCTATCATGATGGCTGTAATGATCATGTAAAATAGATGTTACAATGGGAGGGGCACCAAGCCCCTTTTATCCCAAAACTCTAACTCTCCCTGACCACATTCTCTACAGCTGACCCCGAAAAGAATGGTCCTCCTGCCCTCTGAAGTCCCAGGCCACTACCCACCCCCAACACGCTCCTCGCCTTTAGCTGCAATACTTAGGCAAGCAGCTTAGACAGAGGGACGAGTTGCTCATTTCTGAGTTTCTCCCATGTATACATGTTCTTAAACTTGGTATTATTTTCTCCTGCTAACCTGTCTCGTCGATTATTTGGCCAGCCATAAGAACCTTAAGGGAAAGGGCAGAGGGAGATTCTCCCTCTTCCCCCGACATGGGACACGGCCTCAGCGTGGCCGGAGAAGCGGTGCGTCGGCGCGCGCCCGGGATCCGAACCGGGGCCGCCAGCAGCGGAGCGCGCGCACATAACCGCTAAGCCACGGGGCCGGCCCTGACCAGCTGGAGTTTTGTTTCGTGTGTGTTAGCTATTGAGGCGGGGGAGCGGCAAGGAGGGAGAGGGGTGGTGGGGGTGGGGGTGGGGGTGGTGTGTCTGCTCTGGGTGAGGCGAGAAAACTCCCCAAGTGGAGATTTTTGTAGAAGGGTCCGGTCCGGCAGGACGGGAGGGTGCGCGTGGGTCCATTTAGCGAGCAATCAGAAGAATCTGTAGTCGCTGAGACTCAGGCCTCTTGGGAAAGAAGCAGAGAGAGGAGTTGAGCTTTGTTCCTCAGAGCAACTGGCGCCTCACGGGTAACCACAGAAGGTTCCCAGAACAAATGAAGTTGCGGGAGCCAGCGTGCCCTGTGTGCTGCTCTCAGCCCGAAGGCGGGCAGGCGGGCAGCTGCTCCCGTCCTGCACTCTCCCACGGTCCGGGTCCCGCCCCCAGCCCCACTCGCACCCACAGGGGAGGGCGGCCCCGGAACAAGTCTCCTCTCATCCACCATCATCTCGCCACCCTGACGGCTTTGCCCGAGATACCAACTCGGCTGTACCCACGCCCATGCGGGATTTTCCTTCGGACGAGGGGCCCGGGTTCACCACGGAGGATGAAACCCCTAGCCTTCCGTTGCCAAGTGGGTGGGACTCGCCAGCCAGGGGGGGGGGGGAAGGGAGGTCAGGCCCATTCACTCCAATGGGCCTCACGGAATGGTTTCATTGAAATGCAGAAAGCTCTGCGGTCAAGTCGGAGCCTTTCACTTCGCCTCGGGCGTCTCTCCACTGAATGGCTCTCTTCAACTCCCCCACCCTTAGGCTGCAGCTTCCAAACTGCAGGGAGAGAGGGAGGGAGCATGGATGTCTGAGAAGCGCGACTCCTCTGGGACAGAAAGAGCACCCCCCCCGCCCCCGCTTTCCCTAACCCGCTAAACCACTTGAGAATCAGGGCTGTGGGGACTGACGTCCCGGTTTACGTCTTCCTCACTGCGTGGCGCGTGGCACGGGGCGGGGGCGGGATGGGGAGCCGAATCAAAGGGGGACACCAAACAGATAATCTCGGTGTGTCGGAGTTCACGGGACAAACGCGGGCTTGGAGTCCCGAGGGCCGGGAGAGGCCTGGCAGGGGATGGTTTGACTCATCCACCCTGGGTTACGGGCCCAGCAAGCAAACTCCTAACTGGCGACGCTCTGCTCTAGGTGCAGGTTTTGATCATTCGTCTTCAAGTCCGCTGGATCGGTCTGTCCTCCCTCTCCCACCTGCTTCCCGCGGGAAGTCCTCAGTCTCGTGCCGCATACCCACTGGCGATTTCACGCATCGCCTCCTCACCCTTAAGAAGAGGAAGGATGATGGACAAACATGAAGGAACCCCCACCGACAGCACCTCCGAGTGAACGGGGGGGGGGGGGGGGGAGGGGCTCTCTCTCAGTGGGCGAACGGTGACTCCAAGTCGTGATCCCGAGATTTGACTTTAAAAATCAAATAACCCTGGAACAGTGAACTCGACGAGGAGGATGTGAACGTACCTCGTGCCACTGCCGTACGATTATGAAGGGTGAAAAGGCTAGGTTGTAAGTGCTGTCCATCTTGAAGCACCATTTTAAAGAACAGAACAATAAACACCCTCTCTCCTTGACCCGGAGCAGGGGATTGCCTGCGTCTGTCAGAGAGGGTCACGTCACCTGCACCGTGACCCACCAGGGTTCAGCCATTTGAAATCGGTCCTTCCTCTCGAGGTGACTAAAACTCGCCAATGACAGCAGGTTGTAGGCGCTGTCATTCCCGTCAAGGAAAGGCAGGGAGAATTTCAGCGTTTCAAAGCATACCCTGTCCCCCTTTCACAGCAAGTACCAGCTGAATTATGTGTAATTTCTGAATCGGCTTTCTCCCGGAGTCACTTCACTTCTCTCTCTTGGTGGTGGTGGTGGTGGGGGGGGGGGGGCAGGGCGCGCCGTGGGGGGGAGGCGGGGCGGCACTTGGAACCAGCGCAGAGCAGCTAAGGCTGTTGCCAAATCTTTCTGTCGGTGCCCACGCATGCAGACTGTGTGTGACCCGAAGGATGTACAGCATCCCACTGAGGGGTGAGGGTGGGGGAGTTTCCGGTGTGTAAGCCTGCGTTCAGCAGGCATAGGGGAGGAGAAACGATGTTCCCGCCGCTATCCCCCTTCTGAGTCCTTGGCTGAGCCCACCCCGGCCCGGTAACAAAAAGACAGATCCAGAAGAGAACGACAGAGAGATTAGGAACGCGTGCAAGGGCACGTCACTCGGGGAGAAGCCTAAAGCGGAAGTCACTCGAAGTGGCGGCTCTGACTGAATTCCAGCTCCTAGAGCACGTCACACCACGGACAATCCAGTTGTAGCGAAATGACAGGAGAAAGGAAAGCGGCTCTAGGCTTCCGAGGCCAGCCACCTGTGGGAAGGTCAATCAAGAGATGGGAGGAGTCAAGGTTTTGTTTGAAACAGAGTCCTCCGGGCTAGCGTCGGGCTGACAAGCGTCCTCCTGGTTCAGGGAGGGCACCTTTCCCGTGGGAGCTTCATCTCCCGATTTCAGGTCAGGACGACAAGGGAGAGGTCCCGTGCCCTTCTCGCGCCCGCTGTTTCTCAAGGCCAGGGCCTCGAATTCCAAAGAACCCATGTGCCAGAGCGGGTCGATGTGGGGGCAACCTATTCCGGCTCCCTGACTTCACAGGGAAGACTGCTCTCTCCTCATTCTAGGGAAAGCTCCCAAACCACCGTCACCCAGTACGGTCCACCTACACCAACCGTCCCTCCCTCCTTTCGAAATAATTTCTGCAGTGGCAGAAGGACGGACATGCCACACACGCCCCCCAGTCCACCTTCACCTCCACCCCCACCGTCTGCTTCCTTGAGGGCCGAAAGCGCTGCGTCCGAGAACGGAACGGGACTCGGAAACATTCTAAAGGGATGACTCGGGCCTGCCTGTTGAAAAAAGCACCCTGCCGTTAATCTGATTGGTCTTTCCCCGGGGTGTGTGTGTGGGGGGGGGGGGGGGGGGAGGGGGCGTTGTTAATTTTGAGGTGATGCGAATGTCCTGGAAATAAATACATATTGGTGACGGCTGTGCCACTGTGTGAATAGACTCCCAAGGCCCACCGGCTGGTGCACTTTTTAAAGGCTTGATTTTACAGGACGTGACCTCAATTTTCAGAGTGATGAAAATTAGGTAGGTGGGTCGGTCTGCAGGTAGTCGGCTTGTCGGTGGGTCTCCCTACCTTTATCACATACACACATAAAGGGAAGAGACAGACAGACGGAGACGGAGACAGCTAGTTCGTTATCGACACTGGGCACAGACATTCATCTGAGTGCTCTTACCCGTTCCCCAAGCTAATAACGTCTGTGTAGATCAAGATCACCCACATAGGAGAACGAGAACCACTTCCCAACAAGCAAGAGGGTCGGTGGGCCTCCACCTCCACCTCCACCTCCACCTCCACCTCCACCTCCACCACTTGCATTTGGCAGAGGAGTGGGAAAGCCGGATGGTGGCAAAAAAAGGAAGGCCCATCCCGACGAGAGGTGTTTGGCGTGTGGAAAAGCTGGAGGCGGGCTGACTAGAAGAAGGGCGTCCTATGTAACGGGGGGGGGGGGGGGGCGGGGAGCAGATTTGCTTTCCTCTTTGCTCCCAAGTTGGGTGGGAGGGAGAGGTCCTAAGTCAGGGGCCCAAATGAGGACAGCCGTCAGTTGAGTGGTGACCCTGAATCTCTGAGCGTTTTGGGCCCATCGCCGCGGAGGTGTGCTTTGGGCTTTGCAGCCCGAAAGCCCTCCTCCTGTGAGTTTTCCGCCGGACGCCTTTTGTGGAAAGAGAAACTCGATTGTGCTGCCTGCCTGCCTCCGTCCCTGCCAGCCTCCCTTCTTTCCTCCTGCTCCGTTCCCTCCCCCCTCCTCGCTCTAGCTCTCTGAATACAAAGTAAGGACAGTAATTGTTTTTTTCTGTTTTGACATTTTTTACTTACTTACTTACTTACTTACCTTTTTATTTATTTATTTATTTATTTATTTATTTATTTATTTACTTACTTATTTATTTGTTTGTTTATTTATTTATTTATTTATTTATTTCCCCCAAAGCCCCAGTAGATAGCTGTACGTCCTAGTTGCACATCCTTCTAGTTGCTGTACGTGGGACGCGGCCTCAGCGTGGCCGGAGAAGCGGTGCGTCGGTGCGCGCCGGCGATCCGAAACCTGGCGGCCAGCATCGTAGCGCGCGCACTTCACCGCTGAGCCACGGGGCCCGCCCAAGGAAAGGACAGCCATTGTGATAGCTCCATTTAGAGACATACGCCGACGCTACCAAGTGTCCGCGCCCTACATTTTTCTGTATGTTACCAATTTCTCTCTCCAGGCCTTGTCTAGTGGCATGCGGCAAT
>NC_080771.1:447122-472122 GCF_020826845.1 Diceros bicornis minor | reverse complement strand
AAGGAGACGGGAAAAAAGAACCTCCGGGGGCGAGTCGACGGCCGGGGTACACACGGGATCTCACCGCCAGGGTCCTCCAGCACGAGGAGCGGTCCCGCGGCACCCGGGACATCGACGGGCCTCGGGGAAACCCCGGCACCTCTCGCGGGGGTGCCCGGCCCGGCCACCACCACGGCCAACACTCTCCCGCACACGCGACGACATCCCCCGCCGGCCGATGACCCGGCACGGCCAAACCCCCCCGTCGGGACCGAGAGCACCTCACCCGGGGACACCACCGGCCCTGGTAGCCGGAGGCGACACCCGCGCGGCGAGGCCCGTTCGGGTCCCAGGCGGTGGCCATTGCGGTCGGGCACCTGTCCGGGCAGGGGGAGGTCGGCGCGCACGGGGAGGACGGCGCGCGCACGCCAGGGACCGCGAGGAAGGGCAGCGGGCACGCAGGGAGGCGGCCCGGGGAAGGCCTCGGGCGCGGACGGGCCACCAGGAAAACAGGCACGGGATCCCACCGCCACAGACACTCAGAGGCGGTCCCGTGACGCCCGTGACGCCGGCCGGCCTCGGCCACCCTTGCGCCTCCCTCGGCTCGGCCCCACCGCCGGGGCCTCTGCGAGACGCCCCCACCGCGGGAGCCGTCCCTTCCGCCCACCCCGTCCATCCGCCTGGCCCGCTCCGGGGCTCGCGCCCCCGAGGGAACACACGCCCGGGGCGCGGTACCCCGGACCGTGCCCGCACACCACCACCGGCTGCGGCTCGTCACGGGAGCGGGCGGAGAGCTAGCCGCTCCCCGCGGGAGAGCGGGCGGCGCCCGGACGGGGCTCTTGCCCCACACCCCGGGCACGCGGCGGGCGGGCCGCGCGCACGCCCACGCGCACGCGCGGCCCCGCGCCGGACGCCGGACGCCGGCCGGGCCGGGCGGGACCCTCCCCCGACTCGGTGAGGGGAGGCGCCGGCCGCGGTAGGCAAAGGGCGGCTCTGCCCACACGCAAACGGTGGTCACACCACCGGCTACCACGCGCGGAGAAGGAGGGGCAGCAGCTGGGGGATCCGGGAACCCCAAAGGCACCCTCTCGGATCGCTAGAGAAGGCTTTCTCGCCGAGGGCGCGTCGCACCCACCCATCGTCCCCCGTCGGGACCGCGAGGGCACTGCACTCCTGGGTGCCGGGGCTATGCGGGGGTCTGCGGTATGGGTAAGCATGGGGCAAATCCGAGCGTTCGCGGTCAGGGCCACGAGCCCGCGCTTCCACGGGCTCCTCCTCTCGTCTGACATCACGGGGCTCATCGAAGCTTTACGGGGCACCCGCGACGCCTGGAACTCAGAGCTTCCGTCAGGTGAAACCGACAAAGAAGCAGAGAGCCCAAAGGAGGTGCCAGCTAACCGGCACCCCTCGAAAGACAGCCAGCGCCATGCCGCTGGCTCGGCCCGCCGAGATCGCTCAACGCACCCGCGTGCCAGCCCCAGCGACGGAGGACACACGGCGTGCACCCAGCCAGTCAGTCTCCACGCGGCAGGCCGGTGGGACGACGAGGCACCCGCCCCCGCGAGGGGAAACGGGCATGCCTCCCCTACCGACTGGACCCCCGTCTCGCCTCAGACACACCGTCGTAGCGGTGACACGAAGGGGTCGCTGGAAACGGGAAACGACACCACCGCTCGTCCTCAGGCACCTGACGGACGACCTGGAGCGCTCCAGGGGCACCACCAAGGACCGGGCGACACACACCCACACACCCGGGGGAGCGTGTGGTGCGGCGGCGGCACGGCCCACCCCACCTCGGGGAGGCCCACTCGCCAGACGCGGCCGAGAGGCCACACGGAGTGTCCACTGCGTCACAAAGACCTCGGCCCCACCGACGCCACAAGGCAGAGGGCGGGAGAGCGAGGTCGGGCCGGGTTCCGCACCCCTGCCTTCCACACACCACCGACGGGCGGGGAGGAGAGGCGAGGGGCCCGTGGGCAGAGCGAGAAGAGCGGGCCCGTTTGACACAAACGCCCGTCCCTCGCCTGGCACGGCTTAGGCCCGGCCCAGGAGAGCGCGACATCACAACATCGATCACCGCGGCGCGACACGCCTCACGGAGACAACGACAAGAACAGCGGCAGTCACCGAGGGAGAGACTGCCTCAGCCTCACCGCTTCCCCCCCACCCCCGAGTCGTGCAGCAGCGGGCCACGACCCCAGGAGGTGAACGCCTGACACGCGGTGGCGCGGGAGCCCGAGGCGTGGGGTAGTCGCGACCGCACCGGGGTTGCCTGCGGCGGGGAGCGCACCGGGTAGAGGACCCGCGCCACCTCCCCCGCCGCCCTCGGGTGCTGGAGACCGGAGGCGGCACCGCGGATCGGGACACCTGGGACGCACAGGAGCCGGCGCGCAGGCCCAGCCCAGGCGGGCGGGCTCAAGTGGCAGGGGCAGAACCGGGCCTCCACCCCACGGTCACAGCCCGGAGCCCCGCCACGCGCGTCCAGAGGCCCAACGACTCCCAGGCGACAAACGTCCGGAGACAGCGTGTCAGCACCTATCTGGCAGCGAAAAACGACCATTTCGGGCGAAAGAATGGCCGCACCAGGCGACGGGGCCCACCCACGGATCACGGCGGCACCCCTTGGATCACGGGCCCGGTCACCAGGCCCCCGGCACCACCCCATCGCCACCAGCCCCGGAGCCCCCGCGACCATCTGGTCGACCCCGGAAGTGCGGCGGCAGAGGGGGCGCGGGGGCACGCGGGACCCGCGCCCGGCCGGGTACACCCTCGCCGTCTCGCCCTCGAGGGCAGGCGGCCGGTCCATCCTCCTCTCCGGGGCAGGACTTGGGGAAAAAAAAGATTCCTCAGAGGCGCCCCAGGCGACCGGGCCCCACCCGGGCAGGCCGGCGTCCGTCCACGTGCCCCCCTACCCCACCCGGGGCTCCACCTGCCTCTCGAGCCGGTCCCCACCTCCGGACCCAGAGGCTTTCGGAAAACTTGGCGATAGAAATCCAGTGCGACGACCCGGACCCACGCGGTCACGTGTCCGGGACGGGGACGCCCTCTCCCCGGCCCACCCTCGAGGGCGGGGGCCGGTCCGCGCTCTCCTCCGGAGTGGGACTTGAAAAACATCCCTCGGAGTCGCCTCCGACGACCGGGCCGCCACCACGGACGGCCCGGGCCGGTCGGTCCCCACCGCCAGAGCGGGACTCGGAAAACGCGGTGAGAAAAGTCGAGTCCGACGACCCGGAGCCACCCGTGCACGCGGCCGAGCCGCCGCCGTCTCGCCCTCCACGGGCCTCCCCGCAAGGCCCGGGCCGGTCCCCGACCTCCGGAGCGGGGCGCGAGCAAGAAACCGGTGACACGGAGGGCCCGACGACCCGGGCCGCACGGGGGACGCCAGCCGGGCTCGGGAACTCCCCCCCCACCTCGCCGGCCCCGGTCGGTCCCCGAGGGTCGCAGTGGCACCGGCGTCTGCTGGTCGACCCGTCCGGGCGGCCCCGCACACCCGCCGGCCTCGAGGAGCGCGGCGACAGCCACCTCCCCACACTCTCCTGCACGTCCAATCTCCGCCCGGCGGACGACGCGCCCGCGCCCCGGCACGACCGGGACCGATCCCGCCACTGCCACCGGCCTCCCGGAACTCCGCCTCGGTCACCGCGGCCAAGTCACCTCCCTTGCCGAGGTCGCCGGAGCTCCGGAGGACAGAAACGATATAAAAGCGGCCGCCAGGTGGCACCGGACAACCGGCGCGAACGTCAGCGGGACGGATCCGGATCCCTGGCCGGCCGGGGCGCGCAGCCGGGCCGCCTGGCGGCCCGACCCCGTCCCGACCCACCCCGGGTCCCATCTCCCGGCCCGGCGCGGCCAGGGGGCATCCGCCTCGGGGCTCCCAGCCGGCACGGCGCGACCCCGGCCGCCGGAGAGGGACTCGGAAAACGTGTGTGTTTCGGGCGCTCGCCCGTGAGGGGACGGGGAACATTCCCTCAGAGACGCCAGCAGGGGCGCCGGGACTGCCGGCACCGGCTGGCTTCCCGGGGTGGCCCCGGGCGCTTCCCGGGCGCTTCCCGGGCTCCCGGGAGGACTCAGGGAAACGCGGCGGGCGGGGCACCGCCAAAACGAAACCGGGCGAGTCGTCAGAGGACGACGACGACAGGGGAACGACGGAGCAACTGTCCGCATCCCGTCACTTCCAACCCGCGACGGCTTCCCAAGGCGGGCAGGCAAAGCCCAGAGGCCGCCGGGGAAACGACGGCGACGCCTGACCGCACGGAGGTTGAAGAGACACGAACGTGTCTCCCTCCGCGCGGGCCGCGACACAGTCCCGAGACAGCGCGCGGGGCTGGGGAGCGTGGGTGCAAATGCACCAGTGGCGACCAGAACATCGATGTCAGCGGTCCTTACCGTCGTGACAAGCGAGCAGACCCACAGAAAGTGGTGGGGGGTGGGGGAAGAGACTTCACAGCCATCCGCTCAACAGATCAGGTTCCAGTACGTCCGTACAAGGCCACGCTGCGAGTGTGTGTGTGTGCGTCTGCACGTGCGTGTGTTTGAGATGAGATACCTGTTGAACTGTTCCCTGAAACTAGAAAACGAAGAAAGGTGTACATCTTTTGCCGGTTAAAAATAATAACATTAATTGTTTCACGAAGAAAGTTGTAGATCTTTTGCCGGTTAAAAATAATAACATTAATTGTTTCACGAAGAAAGTTGTAGATCTTTTGCCGGTTAAAAATAATAACATTAATTGTTTCACAGAACCGGCCAAACCTGCCAAAACTGAATTTTGGCCATCATGCAAAAGCAACCCACGGGAGTAAAAAGATGGCCTCTCCATCAAATGGGAGTAGGGCGACTGAACATCCACAGGCAAGCAAGCAAACACACAAAAGACCCTTGACCGGGCGGGCCTCGTGGCTTAGCGGTTAAGTGTGCGCGCTCCGCTACTGGCGGCCCGGGTTCGGATCCCGGGCGCGCACCGACGCACCGCTTCTCCGGCCATGCTGGGGCCGCATCCCACGTACGGCAACTAGAAGGACGTGCAGCTATGACATACAACTATCCACTGGGGCTTTGGGGGAAAAATAAATAAAGTTATTTTTTAAAAAAACTTTACTTTTTATACCGTCTTTACTGAAAACACCCTTCTTCCTTTTCCTTGAATATGAAGGTGTTTCCCTTATTAATTTTTAGTAGCTTTAGTCACATATACATATTTTTGTGTGTGTGTGAGGAAGATCAGCCCTGAGCTAACATCCATGCCAATCCTCCTCTTTTTGCTGAGGAAGACTGGCCCTGAGCTAACATCCGTGCCCATCTTCCTCCACTTTATGTGGGATGCCGCCACAGCATGGCCTGACAAGCCGTGCGTCGGTGTGCGCCCGGGATCTGAACCCGGGCCGCCAGCAGCGGAGCGGGAGCACTTAACCGCTACGCCACAGGGCCGGCCCCCTAATCACATACATTAATTAGAACTTTTAGGGGACCGCCCAGTGACGTAGCAGTTAAGTTCGCATGCTCCACCTCAGTGGCCCAGGGTTCACTGGTTCGGATCCCGGGCTCAGACACACACACCACTCTTAAAGCCGTGCTGAGGTGGCATCCCACATAGAGTCACTAGAAGAATGGACAAGTATGACATACAACTATCTACTGGGGCTTTGGGGAGAAAAGAAAGGAAAATAGGAGGAAGATTGTTAATAGATGTTAGCTCAGGGCCTCAATATGTGTCACAAACATGTGGAAACTAAACAACGGGCTACTGAACAACTGTTGGATCAATGAGGAAATCACAGGAGAAATCAGAAAACGTTGGGCCAGCCATGACGGCCTAGGGGTTACAGTTTGGTGCACTCCACTTCGGCAACCCAGGTTCGGTTCCCAGGCGTGGAACCACGCCACTCCTTGGTCAGTAGTCATGCCGTGGTGGTGGCTCTCGTAGAAGAACTAGAAGGACTTACAACTAGAATAGACAACTATGTATCAGGGCTTTGGGGAGGAAGTAAATAAAAAGAGGAAGATGAGCAACAGATGTTAGCTCAGGGCAAATGTTTCCCAGGCCCCCCCCCAAAAAAAATAGTAATCCCTCACTAGAGTTAAAAAAATATACCTAGAGACAAATCAAAATGAAAACACAACATACCAAAACTTATGGGCTGCAGCAAAAGCAGCGCTAAGAGGGAAATGAATAGAAAAACAGGCCTACCTCAACAAACAAGAAAAATCTCAAATAAACAAGCTTGCCCTATACCTAAAGGAACTAGAAAAAGACCAAACAAAGCCCAAAGTCAGTAGAAGGAAGGAAATAATAAAAATCACAGCAGACATTAATGAAATAGAGACTAAAAAAATACATACATAAAATAGAAAGGAAACTAAGATCCAGTTCTTTGAGAAGATAAACAAAATGGGCAAACCCTCAGCCAGAATCACTGAGAAAAAAAGAGAGAAGACTGAAATAGATAAAATCAGAAAGGAAAGAAGAGAAGTTACAACAGACACCACAGGAATGCAAAGGATTATAAGAGACTGTTATGAAAAGCTATACGCCCACAGACAGGATGATAACCTAGAAGAAATGGATAAGTTCTTAGAATCCTGCGACCTCCCAAAACTGAATCAAGAAGAAAGAGAGAGGGCCCGCCCGGTGACGTAGCGGTTAAGTTCACCCATTCCGCTGTGGTGGCCCAGGTTCCCTGGTTCGGATCCTGGGTGTGGACCTACTCACCGCTCATGAAGCCATGCTGAGGTGGCGTCCCACATAGAAGAGCTACAACTCTACAACTATGATACAGAGCTATGTAGTGGGGCTTTGGGGAGAAAAAAGAGGAAGATTGGCAACAGATGTTATCGCAGGGCCAATCTTCCTCCAGAAGAAGGAGGAGGAGGAGGAGGAGGAGGAGGAGGAGGAGGAGGAGGAGGAGAAGACGAAGAAGACGAAGAAGAAGAAGAAGAAGAAGAAGAAGAAGAAGAAGAAGAAGAAGAAGAAGAAGAAGAAGAGAGAATCTGAATAGACCAATCACAAGTAAAGAGATTGAAACGGTAATCAAAAACCTCTCAGAAAAGAAAAGTCCAGAGCAAGACAGCTCCCCTGGTGAGTTCTACCAAACATCCAAATAAGACTCAATATCTGCCCTTCTCAAATTCTTCCAAAAAATTAAAGAGGAGGGGAAGCTTCCTAACTCATTCTACGAGGCCAATATTACTCTGACATCCGAACCGGACAAGGACAGCATAGAACAAGAAAAATACAGGCCAATATCACTGATGAACATCGATGCAAAAATCCTCAGGGAAATATTAACGACTCGAATACAACACATCCCAAGGATCATCCACCACGACCCAGCGGGATTTATTCCAGGCATGTGGGGATGGTTCCACGTCCACAAATCAATCAAGGTGAACACACCACGTTAACAAAATGAGGAATAAAAACCACGTGACCATCTCAATAGAGGCAGAGGAAGCATTGGACAAGATCCAACATCCATTTATGATAGAAACTCTCGAGAAAATGGGCATGGAAGGAAAGTACCTCAACAGAATGAAGGCCACACATGGCAAACCCACAGCCCAACCTCATACTCAACGGAGAAAAACTGAAAGCCATTCCTCTGAGAACGTGAACAAGACAAGGATGCCAGCTCTCACCACTCTTATTCGGCATACTCCTGGAAGTCTGAGCCAGATCGATGAGGCAAGAAAAGGAAATAAAAGGGATCCAAGTCGGACAGGCAGAAGTGAAACTCTCACTATTGGCGGGTGACACGATTCTCTATATAGAAAACCCTCAGGAATCCACCGAAAACCTCCTGGAAATAATCAACAAATACAGTCGAGTTGCAAGATACAAATCAACAGACAGAAATCAGTTACATTTCGACACACTAACGACAAACTAGTGGAAAGTGAAGTTGAGAATACACTCCCATTTACAATCACCGCACAAAGAAGAAAATAGCAAGGAACAGACTTTACCGAGGAGGTGAAAGACCTATACGCTGAAAACTATAAGACGTTACTGAGAGAAATCGAAGAAGAAAGAGATGGAAAGATATTCCATGCTCGTGGATTGGAAGAGTAAACATCGTTAACGAGAGGTCCGTTTGTACAGAATTCTCTCATCCTCAACTTCCCGACCTTGCCAATAAGATAAGAACGTCACTCTCCTCCTGGGATAGAGAGGACATCTTCCTCGGGGTGTGTGTGGGGGGGGGAGGGTGGTTGGTTGGTTGGTTGACCGACCTCCTGCTTCCAGGAAGCAAAGAAGGAGGGTCAGTCAGCACTCCATTCTTGCACCTGCTCCCTGATGGGGGTAAGGTTTTGCTCGTTTGTTGTTGTCATCCTCTTTAAAAGCGTCTGTGTGTAGCTCAAAACAATACCCCAGCGTCCTTTCCGTCTCAGTGTTTGACCCGAGGTTTCAGCTTTTGACAGGAGGAGGGACACGTTTTTCTGGGGCACTCATTTTTATGACACGATGGTGTGGGTGAAGAAGGATAAGATGGGCGGGGGTGGGCCCGTGCCTTTTCTTTTCGCACGTGGTGGGGAGACGACTCGGCTCTTGCCAGACGGGATCTCATTTCCCCGTGAACCATCGGGCGGGCTATCAGGGGTAAAGAGGGAGAGCAAAGGTTTGAAGGACGTGGAGAAGATGTGTTCCAGATGCCAGGGTCTCCGGATTTCACCGGAGGCACACGAAAGTCACTGATTTCTGGACCACGTTTACGGCCGATGTCACGCGTAGGTCATTTTGAAACGAGGAGGCTACCGTCTGAGCCAATTTGGATATCGTCTCCAGCTCCCCCGAGCGGTGGAGCTGTGCGAGTCTAAGATGGGGCACATCCAGGGAGAGAATTGTGCCAGGGAAAGGGAGGCAGCAGTAAGTCATCGAGGATAAGGTCTTTAGAGGAGACTGACTCTTCTCAAGTGGATGAGGTAGCAGGAGATTTTTGTTTCATGGGTGTTAGCTATACGGGTTGGGAGGGAGCCGGGGGAGGGGCGGGGGCTTGTGGTGGTGGGGACACGGGTGGTGTTTATGTCCTGGTTAAGGTGAAAACACTCTTCAAGTGGAGATTTTTGTGCAAGGGTCCGGTCTGGCAGGACGGGAGGGTGCGGGTGGGTCCATTTAGCACGAAATCAGAAGAATCTGTAGCAGTAGTCCAGCCTCAGGCCTTTTGAGAAATAGGCAGAGAGGGGAGTTGAGCTTCATTCGTGACGGCAACCGGGACCTCAGGAGTAACAACTTCCATGTAAGAAGTAAAACTAGAACATGCTGTAGGAGGAAGAATTCTAAGAGAAAGAATTGGGGGTACAGGGCCAGCAAAGAGATTTTAAGACTTGACCTCAGAAGCGTGATCCATAAAAAGAAATGGAGACATTGGAAATCATCAAAATTAAACTCCTAGGTTCTGTGAAACACCCTCTTAAGAGGACGAAACGACCAAGGACAGAGTCTGGGGGCAGAAAATCTGTGCAAACCACACCTCTGATTGGAATTTGTAAAGAACCCTCAAAATGCAGTAGCAGTATCTTGGGAAAAAAAAAAATCCAAATACACAATAAACAGAAAGACAGAGCAGGCATCTCACATGGAGAGGAGGAGATAACCGATGAATTTACAAATCTGCACGTGAAAAGATGTGAGCCGTTTCCTGGAGATGCAAATGAGAATCGGAGTGAGATATCCTCGGGACACATTTGTCAGAATGCCTTCGGCAAAATACGAGAACAGTATCAAACTGCTAGCGAGGTCGCGGACGGACAGGCCGAGTCACTCACTCACGCCTCCCTGGTGGTGATGTAAAGTGGCATGGCCACTGCGGAAAACAGCGTGGGGGTTTCCAAGACTCACCAGCAACAACGACAAGAAAAAAACGACGACAGAAAATTGCAACCTCTAAGCCCTCGGAACGTCCTGCCTCCTAAGAGTGTCTTTGTTTAGCTGGGGCCTTGGGTGGTTGAGGGCCCCAGTGTGATTTCTGGCGTGGGGTCGGGGGGGGGGCGTGGGGGGGGTGGGGGGGGCTCGGGCCGTGCGGTCTCAGGTGGAGCTCCAGGAAGTCAGCTTCGTGGAGCCCTGTGAGTCCTTCTAGGGAGGCAGGCATCAAGCTCAAGGGTGCTCTGGAGGACACCACGCCCGAGCGGCCCGAGAACTTTCATGTTCATTCACGAAAAATCCTGGACACGAATGTTCTCAGCAGCTCTGTTCATCACAGCCCCGGATGGGAAACCACACAGATGTCTGATAAATAAATGGCAAGCAATAGGATATCCTGGAGTATATGAGGAAGCCATTTGGTGTAAAACGAATTCAGCCTGACCTTGTTTTTCCAAAAGGGCCAGATGTGGCCTTTGAGCATAGATTGTCTATCTGCTTTAGGCATTTACTAGGCCACAAAGACAAGAATAAATGCCCTTAAGCTAAAGTAACTTCCCCCACATCAGCATTTCCTGGAGGGTAAGCCTCTCTCTCTCTAGGCTAAGGATTGATTGCTGACCCGCTGTGACCACCCAGCTGGGGACCACAGACCTGCTCTCCGCAGTGTTCATCAATTGCTGTGTGAATCGCTGTGCCGGGTAGGCAGGCCCGGCAGGCAGGCCGGGCAATCTCGTGAGTGCTGTAAAAGGGACATTCCAATCCTGTGCGATAGACACTCTGACGGTATATAACCACGCGGTACACCCCACTTCTTTGGCGCCCTTCCTTCCTTGGGGAAGGAAGGCCCTGGGCTATGTGGTCCTCAAATTTGGCTCATAATAAACTCACCCCAATTCTGATTTATAGATTGGTTATGGATTACTTGCGTCAACCTGTCCTTCAACAGTCCCCTCCCTTGCCTATGTCGCCGGAGCTCCGGAGCACAGAAACTATATAAAAGCGGCCGCTAGATGGCACCGGACAATCAGCACAAACGTCCCCGGGAGGGAGGGAGGGAGGGATCCGGAGCGCGGGCCCGCGAGAGTGCACAGCCTCCGCCCACCGCCCCGATCGTGTCCTGGCCCACCTCGGATCATGACTCTCACCCTGGGGCGGCCGGGAGGGCGTCCCGCGAGGCCCCCGGGCGTCCACCTCGGAGGTCCCAGCCGGCACGGCACAACCCCGGGCGCAGAAGGAGGACTTGGAAAGCTGAGGGGGAGGGGCAGTTGCTGGGAAGGAGACAGACTCCCCACACCACTCCCGGGCCGGGCCTGGGCCGGGCCGGGCCGGCTGGCTGATGCAGACGTGGAAAATTCCCTCGGAGACACCAGCAGGGGGGCTGGGGCTGCCGGCACCTGCTTCCCGGAGTGGCCTGAGTGCTTCCCTGGCTCCCGGGAGGGCTTCGGAAAACGTGGCGGGCGGGGACTGTCAAACCGAAACCACGCAGGCCTCGTCAGAGGACGACAACAATGACAGAGGAAGAACGGAGGAATTGTTTGTACCCTGTCACTTCCAGGCCACAAGGTCTTTCTAAGGCGGACAGACAAATCCCAGAGGCCACTGAGGAAATGACTGATACACTTGACCACAGCAAAGTTTAAAAGACAAAATGTGTCTCTGCACGGGCCACAAAAAAAGGTCCAAAGACAACACACAGGGGTGGGGAGCATGGGTGCAAATGCATGAGTGAGTGGGGATAAGAATACTGATTTCAGCAGTCCTTACCATCACGACAAACAAGCAAACCCACAAAAATGGTAGGGGGTAGGAGGCAGAGACTTCACAGCCATCCACTCAAGAAATCAAGTTCCAGTACATCCGTACAAGGCCACGCTGAGAGTGCGTGCGTGTGTGTGTGTGTGTGTGTGTGTGTGTGTGTGTGTGTGTGTTTGAAATGAGGTAAATGTTGACGTTGAACCGTTCCATGAAAGTACAAAAAAATATTTGTAGATCTTCTGCCATTAAATTTTTTTTTTTTAACAGTGCACTTATTTCCCTCAAAAAAGAAAGGAAAAGAAGATTATGAAAGGCAAACAGAGGGGCCGGCCAGGTGTCGTAGCGGTGATGTTCACACACTCTGCTTCAGCGGCCCAGGGTTCACCCGTTTGGATCCTGGGCACAGACAGACCTACTCAGCGATCATCAAGCCACGCTGAGGCAGTGTCCCACATAGAGCAACTAAAAGGAGGTATAACTATGACATACATACAACTATCTACTGGGGCTCCGGGGAGAAAAAAAGAGAGGAAAAAAGGAGGAAGGTTGGTAATAGATGTTAGCTCAGGGCCTCAGTACGCGTCACAAACATGTGGAAACTAAACAACGGGCTACTGAACAGCTATTGGATCAATGGAGAAATCAAAAAAATATCGGGCCAGCTCTGATGGCCTAGGGGTTAAAGTTTGGTGCGCTCCACTTCGGCAGGCAGCTCAGGTTCCGTTCCCAGGCGTGGAACCACGCCGCTTCTCAGTCAGTAGTCACGCTGCGGTGGTGGGCTCACACAGAAGAACTAGAAGGACTTACAACTAGAATATATGTGGCAGGGCTTTGGGGAGAAAAAAAATAAAAAGAGGAAGATTGGCAACAGATGTCAGCTCAGGGCCTACCCCGCCCCCCCGCCAAAAAAAGAAAATTAAAGATTAAAAAAACATTTGAAAAGGCAAACAGAGAGAGTAAAACGGGTAAAAAGCCAAAACCTTAGTCCTCTGCATACAGAGGCCTCTTCCTTTTTGAGCCTAGGAAAGTATTTTGACTAAACATAGAATTCCTGTCCTTGGTGTAGATTCACTCAAAGGTAAAGCAAAACCTGATACAATTTCCTTAACAAGAGCAGACTGGAAGTTAGAGAAGACTATGCTTTTAAGAAAGAGGAAACCAAATTCTAATTTTGCACCAGCTTACTTCTGATACTAAAACTCAGTTACCGAATCAAATCCATCTCCATCTTAACCAACTTGACCACACACAAAACTTTTTCCTCAGAGTTGTTTTTTCCCCACACACTTTTCACAGGCTTTTTAAAGAAACAAGAATGGCTATTTTTTATACCGTCTTCACTGAAAACATCCATCTTCCTTTCCATGAAGACAAAGACGTTTCCCTTATTAATTGTTAGTAGCTTCAGTCACATATATTAGTTAGAACTTTTAGAGGCCGGCCCAGTGGCGTAGCGGTTAAGTTTGCGTGCTCCGCCTCAGCTGCCGGGGGTCCACCGGTTCAGATCTTGGGCTCGGGCCTACGCACAGCTCATCAAGCCACGCTGAGGCGGCATCTCACATAGAGCAACTGGAAGGACGTACAACTATGACATACAACGATCTACTGCGGCTCTGGGGAGGAAAAAAATAAAAGGAAAAAAGGAGGAAGATGGGCAATAGATGTTAGCTCAGGGCCGATGTCCCAGATAATTTAATTAATTGATTGATCGATTGATTGATGGCTTCATTAAAGAATTTATAACGCCTAGAAACCTTAATTTTTAGTGAGAACTAAGAGGTAAGCAACTGTGAACTGTTTTGTCCGTTAGCATTTTGTGGCTTGGCAAATCCTATGAACACTTTATAATTTTTAGAAACATGTCATTTCATAGCATACTCTTCATAAAGCACAAGACATGTTTATTAATAGTCCCAAACATCTTTTAGTTTCTCTGTCCTCAGAAGCCAACAGTGGATAAACCTATATTTAGTCGTTAAGGTCTAATATTTTATCCTATTTGGAAACGATCTAGCTATTCAATTAATGTTTTTTTTTAAAGATTTTACTTATTTATTTTTCCCCCAACGCCCCAGTAGCTAGCTGTCTGTCATAGCTGCACATCCTCCTAGTTGCTGTATGTGGGACCCGGCCTCAGCGTGGCCGGAGAAGCGGTGCGTCGGTGCGATCCCGGGATCCGAACCCGGGCCGCCAGCAGCGGAGCGCGCGCACTTAACCGCTAAGCCGCGGGGCTGGCCCTTCAATTAATGTTTTATCCCTTAATTTCACGTAGCCAAACATCCAGGTTTCAAGCTACCAAAGAGATCTTGGAAGTTGTTTTAAGTACACATGCCAGGGCCGGCCCCGTGGCTTAGCGGTTAAGTGCGCGCGCTCCGCTGCTGGCGGCCCGGGTTCGGATCCCGGGCGCGCACCGACGCACCGCTTCTCCGGCCACGCTGAGGCCACGTCCCACATACAGCAACTAGAAGGATGTGCAGCTGTGACAGACAACTATCTACTGGGGCTTTGGGTGAAAAAAAAAGGAGGAGGATTGGCACTAGATGTTAGCTCAGAGCCGGTCTTCCTCAGTAAAAAAAAAAAAAAAAAAAAAAAAAAAAGAGGAAGACAAGCATGGATGTTAGCTCAGGGCTGATCTTCCTCACACACACACACACACACACACACACACAAAATAAGTACACATGCCATAAAATGTAACTCCTGCTAAAAGTTTATCAGAGTGACGTCAGCATCATGGTGGCATGAGTTGTTCCCTTCGCCTCTCCCCTCTAAGGTACAACCAAACAGACGTCTACTGACCGACACAGGGATTCCCTACACAGCACAACAAGATGCTGAGAGATCCATGCGGCTGTAGGGGAGGAAGGCAAACCCTCTACCGTCTTTAGGTCCTTCTGGCTGGGCTACAAATTAAATCGACACGAGATGGAGTAACAGGAGAAAATCAAACAAAGCTTTAGAACGTGTATACACGGGAGAGACTCAGGAAAAGGGAACAACTCACCAACACGGCCGAGCTGCCAGTTTAAATATTATCTTCAGCTTTAGCTTTTTAGACAGAGGAGGACCTTGGGGGTAGTGGTTTGGGATTTCAAAGAGGAGGAAGGCAATTTACACGGCGTTGGAAACGTAAATGGGCCAACTACAGACAAGGTGAGCTGAGACACATGTTTTACATGACATTAAAGTTATGTGATGGCATTAGTCCATCCCTGGAATAGCCCCTTCTATTTTAAATTCTTTTAGGCAGTTGGGGGGAGGTCAGAGTTCCTTTCAGAGTCTTTTGTTCTTAAAAACAATCAAGCCAAAGAGACACATTTTGGGTTGGCCCAGTCTGATCCCCCACACAGCTATACATCTGAAGGTGGGTGGACCGGACCCTCGGGAAGCCCTGGAACTAGGGAAGCGGCCCCTTCCTCCTGACGGTGGCGACGATGCAGGACATGGGTCCTCAAGCTGCAGCCAGCGTGACTGTGAGTGGAGGCAGGGGCAGCCCAGCCTGCGTGCAAACACTCACGGAGTGGCAGATGCCTGGCCTGTGAGAGCACCCACCGAGCGGTGGCAGTCCTGCCCGCATGAACTTGGAGTGGCCCGACCGGCACAACTGTGAGCAGATGGGGCAGGAACAGAAAAAACAGCCCCCTGTCACCCCCGCCCCCGCCGTGGCAGGTGGAGTCTGTGGCCAGAAGCATTAGAAGCCACAGCAGAAGCGGTGACCCAACCCCGCTTCACCAGCCGGGGGGGCCGCATATGAGTCCCTGGGTCCCTGGGCTCCCACCAGTGACGGCACACCTGTGAACCCAGCACCCCTGGCAGCAGTGCAACCGGCACCCCAAGACAACCTGGGAACAGCAGTGCAGGTGGTGCACGGGACAGCAGTGTGTGAGCCCACGGAGAGCCAGTGGAGGAACACAAGACCCGGGCAATCAGAACCAAAGTAACTGAAGCCTGACCCAAATAAGAGAAGGCCGTGACTACCACAAATGTGCCCCAGCAGAGGATCCATTCATCAAACAGCATGAAGATCGACAGTACAGTAACACAGCAGAACAGAAGGAAAATGACAACTCTCCAGAAACCAAACCCGAAGTCACAGACGATGACCATCTGACAGAGAACTCAAGACAGCTGCCCTAGGGGGCGGCCCCGTGGCTTAGCGGTGAAGTGCATGCGCTCCGCTACCGGCGGCCCGGGTTCGGGTCCGGGCGCGTACCGACGCATCGCCTGTCCAGCCATGCTGAGGCGGCGTCCCACATACAGCAACTAGAAGGGTGTGCAACTATGACACACAACTGCGTCCTGGGGATTTGGGGAGAAAAAGGGGGGGAAAAAAGGAGGAGGATTGGCAACAGATGTCAGCTCAGGGCCGGTCTTCCTCAGAACAAAAAAAAAGAGGAGGATTGGCATGAATGTCAGCTCAGTGCCGATCTTCCTCACACACACACACACACACACACACACACACACACACACACACACACAGAGAAAACAACTGTCATAGAGAAACTCAACGAGTTACATAAAAACTCAGACAGAAGGACAGTTCGAGGAGCTCAAGAATAAAATTAACGAACAGAAGGAATACTTCAACAAAGAGATTGGAGCTCTAATAGAAAAACCAAACAGAAACTCTAGATATGAAGGACACAAATAGTGAGATTAAAAAATAAGGTTAAAGGCATTAAAAAAAAAAAAAAAAAGAGCAGACCCTATGGAGGAGAGAATTAGTGAGGTCTACGATAGAAGCCTAGAAATGCTCCAGGTAGAGGAGGAGAGAGAACTAAGATTTTTAAAAAACCACGAAATTCTTTGAGAAATATCCAGCTCGATTAGGAAAAGTAACATAAGGCTTATAATCTCCCAGAGGGAGGAGAAGACAGGGAGAAAGGAGCAGAGAGCTTCTTCAAAGAAATGATTGCTGAGAACTTCCCAAACCTGGGGAAGGAACTGGACCTGCAAGTGCTGTGCGAGTCTAAGATGGGGCACATCCAGGGAGAGAATTGTGCCAGGGAAAGGGAGGCAGCAGTAAGTCATTGAGGATAAGGTCTTTAGAGGAGAGCGACTCTTCTCAAGTGGATGAGGTAGAAGGAGACCGGCTGGATTTGTGTGTGTGTGTGTGTGTGTGTGTGTGTGTGCGCGTGCGTGTGTGTGTGCGTGTGTGTGTGTGCGTGTGAGGAAGATCAGCCCTGAGCTAACATCCACGCTAATCCTCCTCTCTTTGCTGAGGAAGACCGGCTCTGAGCTAACATCTATATTGCCAATCCTCCTCTTCTTTTTCCCCAGAGCCCCAGTAGATGGCTGTATGTCACAGTTGCACATCCCTCCAGTTGCTCTATGTGGGTGTGGGAGATCAAGATTTGGCCACCCTGAAATATATCTCTTTACCTTTTTTTTTTTTTTTACTTTGAGAATTTTCAAAGGGCCCTGGAACTTCTCAAAGACATTTGCTCTCTTCCTATAAGGAGGAAGATACTAAACTTATTAGGCTTATTCAGTATGTTAAATTACATGGAAAGCATTGTCAGACAAGTGACGATAAGCCTGCTCAGGTGCTATTATGTGGGTAAATGTTATTCATATAGGTGTTTTAAAATTGTATAACGTTACTGAAATGCTGATCTGTCCTGATTATCAGTCATAATTCTGGTTATTATTATTTTAAAGTGTTGTATGTCACAAAATTAACCAAATTTCTTTGTCAATTGCCATTTTGAGGTCTTGTTGTTTACAGACTTATTTCTTTGCTCTAATGCTTTTGCAAAATATGTTTCAACTTCAGAAAAATTCATGGAAAGGACTCTGATATTTACACTGGAATACAGGTTTCTGACAAACTTTCTGATCACGAAAATGAACGTGGTAAGAAATTACAGAAATCTGATGGAGAAACCGACTTCATGAAGCTGCTAACAAAAAGGTTGGGATCAAGAATGGATTACACAGGACTGAATCAACTGATAAGGATAATTATAATTTCTATGATTTTTCATTTGAAGTGTTGCTGAATTTTCAATGTTTTGTTTTTTCAGATTTAAGGAAAACTTTTTCTCTTTTCTCCTGAGCTAGCTATGATTTATAGCAATTTGGTAAATGATATTTTTGTCAGTAAAATTGAAATATTTATCTTTTTCTCTCTATCTGATCCCTCAAATTTGGAAACTCTTAGTGAGTGAGTATTGTTGTTTTCATGGCAATATAGTTACTTGCATAAGTTCAATAAGAATCTGTTCTCCTTATCACAGGACACAATTGGAAACACTGGTTATGTTACCAAGGTTGTAACTGGAACATCATATTTGCGATATCACCCTGCAGCTTCTGAGGAATGAAGATTTGACTTTATGGAATAAAGCCACATGGAAATATTGGCCTGGTACCTTATGTTCCAAGCAGCACTTACCAGGATAAGTCAAGAATGTCACTTATCTGGCAGGTACAAGGAACCTCGAAATATTTGGGGGGAACCTCAGAAGAGAGGAATTCACCCAAATCTATGGGTATTGCAGACAAAGTCTGATGACAAAATCCTTGGCTTTGCTTTCCTGGCCTCGAGAGACCTTTAAAGTTCAATGTGAGATTCCTTATCAAAAGTTCCAGCAAAGCAGATTTAAAAGAGCCTATGTGATCAACTGCTATTCTTGCTGTACTTATGTAAATAATTGGGCCAACTCTATTGGAACTAGACTTATTTTGCAAACTAGTTTTAATTTTGCTATCTTAATAAAAATGAGGGTGATTTTAGAGAGAAAAATTATATTTCGGTAAAAACTATTTCAGTATAAATTTGCGGATATTAGATCCTAGTTTTGTTGTCTTTTGAGGTTTTTGTCTTATATCTGTTGACTGGACTGGATCCTGATTTCTTCTAGTCTCCTGAAACATCTGGCGACAGATGTCCAAACTAACGTTTTTGATTTTTTTTCCATCATTTTCATTGGAAATCGCTGAAAACTAAACCTGCCCTTTTTCCTGAAGACTTACAAACTGAAGCCGATGGACTGGACTTGATATAAACTTAAGAGATGACCTGACGACACCATCAGAGACATTTTAAACTGCAAAAGATACTTGGACGCTGACATCTGAAATGCTTCTTCACTGGCTGTCCTCCGAACTCAAAAACACGTTTCCAATCGGCTCCAACCATTAACCTTGTTTCTCTTTTGTTTCCATAGAAATGCTTCTATTAAATACTTGATTGCTTGCTTCCACAATATAGGCGTCACCTCGAGAGCCCACCTGCATCACCACCTTCTGAAATGAACTTAATTGAACCGACCTATTATCAGGACTAAGAAACGTGTTCAGTGAGATGAAACAATCTACCAACTCAGCTTCTGGACTATGAAACTTCTGTAAGTTTCAAAAGGACTGTGAAACTTTTAGTTTCAGAGGCGGGACTGTGGGAGATCAAGATTTGGCCACCCTGAAATATATCTCTTTACCTTGATTGTTTTCTCTGAGGGACATTTGACCTCCCCCACTAACTGCCTAAAGAATTCGACATGGTGGCTCCTTCCTGGAACAGATCTTCTATCATGATGGCTGTAATGATCATGTAAAATAGATGTTACAATGGGAGGGGCACCAAGCCCCTTTTATCCCAAAACTCTAACTCTCCCTGACCACATTCTCTACAGCTGACCCCGAAAAGAATGGTCCTCCTGCCCTCTGAAGTCCCAGGCCACTACCCACCCCCAACACGCTCCTCGCCTTTAGCTGCAATACTTAGGCAAGCAGCTTAGACAGAGGGACGAGTTGCTCATTTCTGAGTTTCTCCCATGTATACATGTTCTTAAACTTGGTATTATTTTCTCCTGCTAACCTGTCTCGTCGATTATTTGGCCAGCCATAAGAACCTTAAGGGAAAGGGCAGAGGGAGATTCTCCCTCTTCCCCCGACATGGGACACGGCCTCAGCGTGGCCGGAGAAGCGGTGCGTCGGCGCGCGCCCGGGATCCGAACCGGGGCCGCCAGCAGCGGAGCGCGCGCACATAACCGCTAAGCCACGGGGCCGGCCCTGACCAGCTGGAGTTTTGTTTCGTGTGTGTTAGCTATTGAGGCGGGGGAGCGGCAAGGAGGGAGAGGGGTGGTGGGGGTGGGGGTGGGGGTGGTGTGTCTGCTCTGGGTGAGGCGAGAAAACTCCCCAAGTGGAGATTTTTGTAGAAGGGTCCGGTCCGGCAGGACGGGAGGGTGCGCGTGGGTCCATTTAGCGAGCAATCAGAAGAATCTGTAGTCGCTGAGACTCAGGCCTCTTGGGAAAGAAGCAGAGAGAGGAGTTGAGCTTTGTTCCTCAGAGCAACTGGCGCCTCACGGGTAACCACAGAAGGTTCCCAGAACAAATGAAGTTGCGGGAGCCAGCGTGCCCTGTGTGCTGCTCTCAGCCCGAAGGCGGGCAGGCGGGCAGCTGCTCCCGTCCTGCACTCTCCCACGGTCCGGGTCCCGCCCCCAGCCCCACTCGCACCCACAGGGGAGGGCGGCCCCGGAACAAGTCTCCTCTCATCCACCATCATCTCGCCACCCTGACGGCTTTGCCCGAGATACCAACTCGGCTGTACCCACGCCCATGCGGGATTTTCCTTCGGACGAGGGGCCCGGGTTCACCACGGAGGATGAAACCCCTAGCCTTCCGTTGCCAAGTGGGTGGGACTCGCCAGCCAGGGGGGGGGGGGAAGGGAGGTCAGGCCCATTCACTCCAATGGGCCTCACGGAATGGTTTCATTGAAATGCAGAAAGCTCTGCGGTCAAGTCGGAGCCTTTCACTTCGCCTCGGGCGTCTCTCCACTGAATGGCTCTCTTCAACTCCCCCACCCTTAGGCTGCAGCTTCCAAACTGCAGGGAGAGAGGGAGGGAGCATGGATGTCTGAGAAGCGCGACTCCTCTGGGACAGAAAGAGCACCCCCCCCGCCCCCGCTTTCCCTAACCCGCTAAACCACTTGAGAATCAGGGCTGTGGGGACTGACGTCCCGGTTTACGTCTTCCTCACTGCGTGGCGCGTGGCACGGGGCGGGGGCGGGATGGGGAGCCGAATCAAAGGGGGACACCAAACAGATAATCTCGGTGTGTCGGAGTTCACGGGACAAACGCGGGCTTGGAGTCCCGAGGGCCGGGAGAGGCCTGGCAGGGGATGGTTTGACTCATCCACCCTGGGTTACGGGCCCAGCAAGCAAACTCCTAACTGGCGACGCTCTGCTCTAGGTGCAGGTTTTGATCATTCGTCTTCAAGTCCGCTGGATCGGTCTGTCCTCCCTCTCCCACCTGCTTCCCGCGGGAAGTCCTCAGTCTCGTGCCGCATACCCACTGGCGATTTCACGCATCGCCTCCTCACCCTTAAGAAGAGGAAGGATGATGGACAAACATGAAGGAACCCCCACCGACAGCACCTCCGAGTGAACGGGGGGGGGGGGGGGGGAGGGGCTCTCTCTCAGTGGGCGAACGGTGACTCCAAGTCGTGATCCCGAGATTTGACTTTAAAAATCAAATAACCCTGGAACAGTGAACTCGACGAGGAGGATGTGAACGTACCTCGTGCCACTGCCGTACGATTATGAAGGGTGAAAAGGCTAGGTTGTAAGTGCTGTCCATCTTGAAGCACCATTTTAAAGAACAGAACAATAAACACCCTCTCTCCTTGACCCGGAGCAGGGGATTGCCTGCGTCTGTCAGAGAGGGTCACGTCACCTGCACCGTGACCCACCAGGGTTCAGCCATTTGAAATCGGTCCTTCCTCTCGAGGTGACTAAAACTCGCCAATGACAGCAGGTTGTAGGCGCTGTCATTCCCGTCAAGGAAAGGCAGGGAGAATTTCAGCGTTTCAAAGCATACCCTGTCCCCCTTTCACAGCAAGTACCAGCTGAATTATGTGTAATTTCTGAATCGGCTTTCTCCCGGAGTCACTTCACTTCTCTCTCTTGGTGGTGGTGGTGGTGGGGGGGGGGGGGCAGGGCGCGCCGTGGGGGGGAGGCGGGGCGGCACTTGGAACCAGCGCAGAGCAGCTAAGGCTGTTGCCAAATCTTTCTGTCGGTGCCCACGCATGCAGACTGTGTGTGACCCGAAGGATGTACAGCATCCCACTGAGGGGTGAGGGTGGGGGAGTTTCCGGTGTGTAAGCCTGCGTTCAGCAGGCATAGGGGAGGAGAAACGATGTTCCCGCCGCTATCCCCCTTCTGAGTCCTTGGCTGAGCCCACCCCGGCCCGGTAACAAAAAGACAGATCCAGAAGAGAACGACAGAGAGATTAGGAACGCGTGCAAGGGCACGTCACTCGGGGAGAAGCCTAAAGCGGAAGTCACTCGAAGTGGCGGCTCTGACTGAATTCCAGCTCCTAGAGCACGTCACACCACGGACAATCCAGTTGTAGCGAAATGACAGGAGAAAGGAAAGCGGCTCTAGGCTTCCGAGGCCAGCCACCTGTGGGAAGGTCAATCAAGAGATGGGAGGAGTCAAGGTTTTGTTTGAAACAGAGTCCTCCGGGCTAGCGTCTGGGCTGACAAGCGTCCTCCTGGTTCAGGGAGGGCACCTTTCCCGTGGGAGCTTCATCTCCCGATTTCAGGTCAGGACGACAAGGGAGAGGTCCCGTGCCCTTCTCGCGCCCGCTGTTTCTCAAGGCCAGGGCCTCGAATTCCAAAGAACCCATGTGCCAGAGCGGGTCGATGTGGGGGCAACCTATTCCGGCTCCCTGACTTCACAGGGAAGACTGCTCTCTCCTCATTCTAGGGAAAGCTCCCAAACCACCGTCACCCAGTACGGTCCACCTACACCAACCGTCCCTCCCTCCTTTCGAAATAATTTCTGCAGTGGCAGAAGGACGGACATGCCACACACGCCCCCCAGTCCACCTTCACCTCCACCCCCACCGTCTGCTTCCTTGAGGGCCGAAAGCGCTGCGTCCGAGAACGGAACGGGACTCGGAAACATTCTAAAGGGATGACTCGGGCCTGCCTGTTGAAAAAAGCACCCTGCCGTTAATCTGATTGGTCTTTCCCCGGGGTGTGTGTGTGGGGGGGGGGGGGGGGGAGGGGGCGTTGTTAATTTTGAGGTGATGCGAATGTCCTGGAAATAAATACATATTGGTGACGGCTGTGCCACTGTGTGAATAGACTCCCAAGGCCCACCGGCTGGTGCACTTTTTAAAGGCTTGATTTTACAGGACGTGACCTCAATTTTCAGAGTGATGAAAATTAGGTAGGTGGGTCGGTCTGCAGGTAGTCGGCTTGTCGGTGGGTCTCCCTACCTTTATCACATACACACATAAAGGGAAGAGACAGACAGACGGAGACGGAGACAGCTAGTTCGTTATCGACACTGGGCACAGACATTCATCTGAGTGCTCTTACCCGTTCCCCAAGCTAATAACGTCTGTGTAGATCAAGATCACCCACATAGGAGAACGAGAACCACTTCCCAACAAGCAAGAGGGTCGGTGGGCCTCCACCTCCACCTCCACCTCCACCTCCACCTCCACCTCCACCACTTGCATTTGGCAGAGGAGTGGGAAAGCCGGATGGTGGCAAAAAAAGGAAGGCCCATCCCGACGAGAGGTGTTTGGCGTGTGGAAAAGCTGGAGGCGGGCTGACTAGAAGAAGGGCGTCCTATGTAACGGGGGGGGGGGGGGGGCGGGGAGCAGATTTGCTTTCCTCTTTGCTCCCAAGTTGGGTGGGAGGGAGAGGTCCTAAGTCAGGGGCCCAAATGAGGACAGCCGTCAGTTGAGTGGTGACCCTGAATCTCTGAGCGTTTTGGGCCCATCGCCGCGGAGGTGTGCTTTGGGCTTTGCAGCCCGAAAGCCCTCCTCCTGTGAGTTTTCCGCCGGACGCCTTTTGTGGAAAGAGAAACTCGATTGTGCTGCCTGCCTGCCTCCGTCCCTGCCAGCCTCCCTTCTTTCCTCCTGCTCCGTTCCCTCCCCCCTCCTCGCTCTAGCTCTCTGAATACAAAGTAAGGACAGTAATTGTTTTTTTCTGTTTTGACATTTTTTACTTACTTACTTACTTACCTTTTTAATTATTTATTTATTTATTTATTTGTTTGTTTGTTTGTTTGTTTATTTATTTATTTATTTATTTCCCCCAAAGCCCCAGTAGATAGCTGTACGTCCTAGTTGCACATCCTTCTAGTTGCTGTACGTGGGACGCGGCCTCAGCGTGGCCGGAGAAGCGGTGCGTCGGTGCGCGCCGGCGATCCGAAACCTGGCCGCCAGCATCGTAGCGCGCGCACTTCACCGCTGAGCCACGGGGCCCGCGCAAGGAAAGGACAGCCATTGTGATAGCTCCATTTAGAGACAGACATACGCCGACGCTACCAAGTGTCCGCGCCCTGCATTTTTCTGTATGTTACCAATTTCTCTCTCCAGGCCTTGTCTAGTGGCATGCGGCAATCTTCGTCAATGATAAAAATTATTGTCGGAACCACCATGACAACCCTGCACCTCCGACTGCCCGCCGGAGTGCTTCCCACACCTCACTCCCAGCGCTCACCCCCACCCCGCCGGCCATCCTCTCTCCTGTCTTCCCCCTTGCCGGCCCCGACCGGCCCAAGCCGGCTATCTGGTCGACCTCTTGGAGCGCTATATAAGCGGCCGCCAGGCAGGTGGCGCCCGACAAGCAGCCTCATCGTCAGCGGGACGGCTCAGGATCGCGGAGCAGGGAGGCTGCAGCGCCGGCCGGCCAGGTGCTTGGCCGGGTCCCGATCCCCCTCGGGTCTCGTTTCTCGGCCCGAGGCGAGCAGAGGGGTAGAGGCCAGCCCGGTCCCGGAGAGGGGCCTTGGCAACTTTCTTCCGAACGTCCCTGGGACAGGGGCGTCTGGCGGCTAGGGGACGGAGCCGTCCTCCACACGCCTTCGTGCCACAGGCCGGCCGGGCCGGTTCCGGGTCCTGCGGTCGACGTGGAAATCTCAGCGGAGGCATCCCTGCCTGGGCTCCCTTCAGCCGGCGCGAGCGATTCCCGCCCGTGCGGATTTAGAAATGTCCGAGAAGCGAACGAGACCTGGCCCTCCCGCGTCGCCTGGGATCCATCGGGCACCCCTTGTGGATGGAGGACGTTTCCTTCGGTGTTTTCCTTTTTTTTCCTCTCTTGAATCTGCTTCTTTTTTGGCTGCCGCTGCCGCCACCGCCGCCACCGCCACCGCCACCAAACATCACTAAACGATAGTCATGAAAACGGTAATGGTTAGAACAATAAAATGTTAATTGCGTGTTTCTTTGCTTTCAACGACTAGAGAGGTATGATTTATGATACTGCATGATCGATCTTTTTCGCCCTCTCTGGATTTCATCCCAGCCAACCAGCCGTCCCATCTGCGCACCAAGTCCAGGTCGGACAGCTGGTCGACCCGGGGAACCGGGACCCCCGTCGTCCCGAGGGTCCGCAGGGCCTCGGGACCTTCAGACCCTAGCGGCCTCGCGTGCCCAAACACAC
>NC_080771.1:412122-434622 GCF_020826845.1 Diceros bicornis minor | reverse complement strand
TCGGGACCGCGAGGGCACTCCTGGGTGCCGGGGCTATGCGGGGGTCTGCGGTATGGGTAAGCACGGGGCAAATCCGAGCGTTCGCGGTCAGGGCCACGAGCCCGCGCTTCCACGGGCTCCTCCTCTCGTCTGACATCACGGGGCTCATCAAAGCTTTACGGGGCACCCGCGACGCCTGGAACTCAGAGCTTCCGTCAGGTGAAACCGACAAAGAAGCAGAGAGCCCAAAGGAGGTGCCAGCTAACCGGCACCCCTCGAAAGACAGCCAGCGCCATGCCGCTGGCTCGGCCCGCCGAGATCGCTCAACGCACCCGCGTGCCAGCCCCAGCGACGGAGGACACACGGCGTGCACCCAGCCAGTCAGTCTCCACGCGGCAGGCCGGTGGCACGACGAGGCACCCGCCCCCGCGAGGGGAAACGGGCATGCCTCCCCTACCGACTGGACCCCCGTCTCGCCTCAGACACACCATCGTAGCGGTGACCCGAAGGGGTCGCTGGAAACGGGAAACGACACCACCGCTCGGCCTCAGGCACCTGACGGACGACCTGGAGCGCTCCAGGGGCACCACCAAGGACCGGGCGACACACACCCACACACCCGGGGGAGCGTGTGGTGCGGCGGCGGCACGGCCCACCCCACCTCGGGGAGGCCCACTCGCCAGACGCGGCCGAGAGGCCACGCGGAGTGTCCACTGCGTCACAAAGACCTCGGCCCCACCGACGCCACAAGGCAGAGGGCGGGAGAGCGAGGTCGGGCCGGGTTCCGCACCCCTGCCTTCCACACACCACCGACGGGCGGGGAGGAGAGGCGAGGGGCCCGTGGGCAGAGCGAGAAGAGCGGGCCCGTTTGACACAAACGCCCGTCCCTCGCCTGGCACGGCTTAGGCCCGGCCCAGGAGAGCGCGACATCACCACATCGATCACCACGGCGCGACACGCCTCACGGAGACAACGACAAGAACAGCGGCAGTCACCGAGGGAGAGACTGCCTCAGCCTCACCGCTTCCCCCCCACCCCCGAGTCGTGCAGCAGCGGGCCACGACCCCAGGAGGTGAACGCCTGACACGCGGTGGCGCGGGAGCCCGAGGCGTGGGGTAGTCGCGACCGCACCGGGGTTGCCTGCGGCGGGGAGCGCACCGGGTAGAGGACCCGCGCCACCTCCCCCGCCGCCCTCGGGTGCTGGAGACCGGAGGCGGCACCGCGGATCGGGACACCTGGGACGCACAGGAGCCGGCGCGCAGGCCCAGCCCAGGCGGGCGGGCTCAAGTGGCAGGGGCAGAACCGGGCCTCCACCCCACGGTCACAGCCCGGAGCCCCGCCACGCGCGTCCAGAGGCCCAACGACTCCCAGGCGACAAACGTCCGGAGACAGCGTGTCAGCACCTATCTGGCAGCGAAAAACGACCATTTCGGGCGAAAGAATGGCCGCACCAGGCGACGGGGCCCACCCACGGATCACGGCGGCACCCCTTGGATCACGGGCCCGGTCACCAGGCCCCCGGCACCACCCCATCGCCACCAGCCCCGGAGCCCCCGCGACCATCTGGTCGACCCCGGAAGTGCGGCGGCAGAGGGGGCGCGGGGGCACGCGGGACCCGCGCCCGGCAGGGTACACCCTCGCCGTCTCGCCCTCGAGGGCAGGCGGCCGGTCCATCCTCCTCTCCGGGGCAGGACTTGGGGAAAAAAAAGATTCCTCAGAGGCGCCCCAGGCGACCGGGCCCCACACGGGCAGGCCGGCGTCCGTCCACGTGCCCCCCTACCCCACCCGGGGCTCCACCTGCCTCTCGAGCCGGTCCCCACCTCCGGACCCAGAGGCTTTCGGAAAACTTGGCGATAGAAATCCAGCGCGACGACCCGGACCCACGCGGTCACGTGTCCGGGACGGGGACGCCCTCTCCCCGGCCCACCCTCGAGGGCGGGGGCCGGTCCGCGCTCTCCTCCGGAGCGGGACTTGAAAAACATCCCTCGGAGTCGCCTCCGACGACCGGGCCGCCACCACGGACGGCCCGGGCCGGTCGGTCCCCACCGCCAGAGCGGGACTCGGAAAACGCGGTGAGAAAAGTCGAGTCCGACGACCCGGAGCCACCCGTGCCCGCGGCCGAGCCGCCGCCGTCTCGCCCTCCACGGGCCTCCCCGCAAGGCCCGGGCCGGTCCCCGACCTCCGGAGCGGGGCGCGAGCAAGAAACCGGTGACACGGAGGGCCCGACGACCCGGGCCGCACGGGGGACGCCAGCCGGGCTCGGGAACCCCCCCCCACCTCGCCGGCCCCGGTCGGTCCCCGAGGGTCGCAGTGGCACCGGCGTCTGCTGGTCGACCCGTCCGGGCGGCCCCGCACACCCGCCGGCCTCGAGGAGCGCGGCGACAGCCACCTCCCCACACTCTCCTGCACGTCCAATCTCCGCCCGGCGGACGACGCGCCCGCGCCCCGGCACGACCGGGACCGATCCCGCCACTGCCACCGGCCTCCCGGAACTCCGCCTCGGTCACCGCGGCCAAGTCACCTCCCTTGCCGAGGTCGCCGGAGCTCCGGAGGACAGAAACGATATAAAAGCGGCCGCCAGGTGGCACCGGACAACCGGCGCGAACGTCAGCGGGACGGATCCGGATCCCTGGCCGGCCGGGGCGCGCAGCCGGGCCGCCTGGCGGCCCGACCCCGTCCCGACCCACCCCGGGTCCCATCTCCCGGCCCGGCGCGGCCAGGGGGCATCCGCCTCGGGGCTCCCAGCCGGCACGGCGCGACCCCGGCCGCCGGAGAGGGACTCGGAAAACGTGTGTGTTTCGGGCGCTCGCCCGTGAGGGGACGGGGAACATTCCCTCAGAGACGCCAGCAGGGGCGCCGGGACTGCCGGCACCGGCTGGCTTCCCGGGGTGGCCCCGGGCGCTTCCCGGGCGCTTCCCGGGCTCCCGGGAGGACTCAGGGAAACGCGGCGGGCGGGGCACCGCCAAAACGAAACCGGGCGAGTCGTCAGAGGACGACGACGACAGGGGAACGACGGAGCAACTGTCCGCATCCCGTCACTTCCAACCCGCGACGGCTTCCCAAGGCGGGCAGGCAAAGCCCAGAGGCCGCCGGGGAAACGACGGCGACGCCTGACCGCACGGAGGTTGAAGAGACACGAACGTGTCTCCCTCCGCGCGGGCCGCGACACAGTCCCGAGACAGCGCGCGGGGCTGGGGAGCGTGGGTGCAAATGCACCAGTGGCGACCAGAACATCGATGTCAGCGGTCCTTACCGTCGTGACAAGCGAGCAGACCCACAGAAAGTGGTGGGGGGTGGGGGAAGAGACTTCACAGCCATCCGCTCAACAGATCAGGTTCCAGTACGTCCGTACAAGGCCACGCTGCGAGTGTGTGTGTGTGCGTCTGCACGTGCGTGTGTTTGAGATGAGATACCTGTTGAACTGTTCCCTGAAACTAGAAAACGAAGAAAGGTGTACATCTTTTGCCGGTTAAAAATAATAACATTAATTGTTTCACGAAGAAAGTTGTAGATCTTTTGCCGGTTAAAAATAATAACATTAATTGTTTCACGAAGAAAGTTGTAGATCTTTTGCCGGTTAAAAATAATAACATTAATTGTTTCACAGAACCGGCCAAACCTGCCAAAACTGAATTTTGGCCATCATGCAAAAGCAACCCACGGGAGTAAAAAGATGGCCTCTCCATCAAATGGGAGTAGGGCGACTGAACATCCACAGGCAAGCAAGCAAACACACAAAAGACCCTTGACCGGGCGGGCCTCGTGGCTTAGCGGTTAAGTGTGCGCGCTCCGCTACTGGCGGCCCGGGTTCGGATCCCGGGCGCGCACCGACGCACCGCTTCTCCGGCCATGCTGGGGCCGCATCCCACGTACGGCAACTAGAAGGACGTGCAGCTATGACATACAACTATCCACTGGGGCTTTGGGGGAAAAATAAATAAAGTTATTTTTAAAAAAAACTTTACTTTTTATACGGTCTTTACTGAAAACACCCTTCTTCCTTTTCCTTGAATATGAAGGTGTTTCCCTTATTAATTTTTAGTAGCTTTAGTCACATATACATATTTTTGTGTGTGTGTGAGGAAGATCAGCCCTGAGCTAACATCCATGCCAATCCTCCTCTTTTTGCTGAGGAAGACTGGCCCTGAGCTAACATCCGTGCCCATCTTCCTCCACTTTATGTGGGATGCCGCCACAGCATGGCCTGACAAGCCGTGCGTCGGTGTGCGCCCGGGATCTGAACCCGGGCCGCCAGCAGCGGAGCGGGAGCACTTAACCGCTACGCCACAGGGCCGGCCCCCTAATCACATACATTAATTAGAATTTTTAGGGGACCGCCCAGTGACGTAGCAGTTAAGTTCGCATGCTCCACCTCAGTGGCCCAGGGTTCACTGGTTCGGATCCCGGGCTCAGACACACACACCACTCTTAAAGCCGTGCTGAGGTGGCATCCCACATAGAGTCACTAGAAGAATGGACAAGTATGACATACAACTATCTACTGGGGCTTTGGGGAGAAAAGAAAGGAAAATAGGAGGAAGATTGTTAATAGATGTTAGCTCAGGGCCTCAATATGTGTCACAAACATGTGGAAACTAAACAACGGGCTACTGAACAACTGTTGGATCAATGAGGAAATCACAGGAGAAATCAGAAAACGTTGGGCCAGCCATGACGGCCTAGGGGTTACAGTTTGGTGCACTCCACTTCGGCAACCCAGGTTCGGTTCCCAGGCGTGGAACCACGCCACTCCTTGGTCAGTAGTCATGCCGTGGTGGTGGCTCTCGTAGAAGAACTAGAAGGACTTACAACTAGAATAGACAACTATGTATCAGGGCTTTGGGGAGGAAGTAAATAAAAAGAGGAAGATGAGCAACAGATGTTAGCTCAGGGCAAATGTTTCCCAGGCCCCCCCCCAAAAAAAATAGTAATCCCTCACTAGAGTTAAAAAAATATACCTAGAGACAAATCAAAATGAAAACACAACATACCAAAACTTATGGGCTGCAGCAAAAGCAGCGCTAAGAGGGAAATGAATAGAAAAACAGGCCTACCTCAACAAACAAGAAAAATCTCAAATAAACAAGCTTGCCCTATACCTAAAGGAACTAGAAAAAGACCAAACAAAGCCCAAAGTCAGTAGAAGGAAGGAAATAATAAAAATCACAGCAGACATTAATGAAATAGAGACTAAAAAAATACATACATAAAATAGAAAGGAAACTAAGATCCAGTTCTTTGAGAAGATAAACAAAATGGGCAAACCCTCAGCCAGAATCACTGAGAAAAAAAGAGAGAAGACTGAAATAGATAAAATCAGAAAGGAAAGAAGAGAAGTTACAACAGACACCACAGGAATGCAAAGGATTATAAGAGACTGTTATGAAAAGCTATACGCCCACAGACAGGATGATAACCTAGAAGAAATGGATAAGTTCTTAGAATCCTGCGACCTCCCAAAACTGAATCAAGAAGAAAGAGAGAGGGCCCGCCCGGTGACGTAGCGGTTAAGTTCACCCATTCCGCTGTGGTGGCCCAGGTTCCCTGGTTCGGATCCTGGGTGTGGACCTACTCACCGCTCATGAAGCCATGCTGAGGTGGCGTCCCACATAGAAGAGCTACAACTCTACAACTATGATACAGAGCTATGTAGTGGGGCTTTGGGGAGAAAAAAGAGGAAGATTGGCAACAGATGTTATCGCAGGGCCAATCTTCCTCCAGAAGAAGGAGGAGGAGGAGGAGGAGGAGGAGGAGGAGGAGGAGGAGGAGACGAAGAAGACGAAGAAGACGAAGAAGAAGAAGAAGAAGAAGAAGAAGAAGAAGAAGAAGAAGAAGAAGAAGAAGAAGAAGAAGAAGAAGAGAGAATCTGAATAGACCAATCACAAGTAAAGAGATTGAAACGGTAATCAAAAACCTCTCAGAAAAGAAAAGTCCAGAGCAAGACAGCTCCCCTGGTGAGTTCTACCAAACATCCAAATAAGACTCAATATCTGCCCTTCTCAAATTCTTCCAAAAAATTAAAGAGGAGGGGAAGCTTCCTAACTCATTCTACGAGGCCAATATTACTCTGACATCCGAACCGGACAAGGACAGCATAGAACAAGAAAAATACAGGCCAATATCACTGATGAACATCGATGCAAAAATCCTCAGGGAAATATTAACGACTCGAATACAACACATCCCAAGGATCATCCACCACGACCCAGCGGGATTTATTCCAGGCATGTGGGGATGGTTCCACGTCCACAAATCAATCAAGGTGAACACACCACGTTAACAAAATGAGGAATAAAAACCACGTGACCATCTCAATAGAGGCAGAGGAAGCATTGGACAAGATCCAACATCCATTTATGATAGAAACTCTCGAGAAAATGGGCATGGAAGGAAAGTACCTCAACAGAATGAAGGCCACACATGGCAAACCCACAGCCCAACCTCATACTCAACGGAGAAAAACTGAAAGCCATTCCTCTGAGAACGTGAACAAGACAAGGACGCCAGCTCTCACCACTCTTATTCGGCATACTCCTGGAAGTCTGAGCCAGATCGATGAGGCAAGAAAAGGAAATAAAAGGGATCCAAGTCGGACAGGCAGAAGTGAAACTCTCACTATTGGCGGGTGACACGATTCTCTATATAGAAAACCCTCAGGAATCCACCGAAAACCTCCTGGAAATAATCAACAAATACAGTCGAGTTGCAAGATACAAATCAACAGACAGAAATCAGTTACATTTCGACACACTAACGACAAACTAGTGGAAAGTGAAGTTGAGAATACACTCCCATTTACAATCACCGCACAAAGAAGAAAATAGCAAGGAACAGACTTTACCGAGGAGGTGAAAGACCTATACGCTGAAAACTATAAGACGTTACTGAGAGAAATCGAAGAAGAAAGAGATGGAAAGATATTCCATGCTCGTGGATTGGAAGAGTAAACATCGTTAACGAGAGGTCCGTTTGTACAGAATTCTCTCATCCTCAACTTCCCGACCTTGCCAATAAGATAAGAACGTCACTCTCCTCCTGGGATAGAGAGGACATCTTCCTCGGGGTGTGTGTGTGGGGGGGAGGGTGGTTGGTTGGTTGGTTGACCGACCTCCTGCTTCCAGGAAGCAAAGAAGGAGGGTCAGTCAGCACTCCATTCTTGCACCTGCTCCCTGATGGGGGTAAGGTTTTGCTCGTTTGTTGTTGTCATCCTCTTTAAAAGCGTCTGTGTGTAGCTCAAAACAATACCCCAGCGTCCTTTCCGTCTCAGTGTTTGACCCGAGGTTTCAGCTTTTGACAGGAGGAGGGACACGTTTTTCTGGGGCACTCATTTTTATGACACGATGGTGTGGGTGAAGAAGGATAAGATGGGCGGGGGTGGGCCCGTGCCTTTTCTTTTCGCACGTGGTGGGGAGACGACTCGGCTCTTGCCAGACGGGATCTCATTTCCCCGTGAACCATCGGGCGGGCTATCAGGGGTAAAGAGGGAGAGCAAAGGTTTGAAGGACGTGGAGAAGATGTGTTCCAGATGCCAGGGTCTCCGGATTTCACCGGAGGCACACGAAAGTCACTGATTTCTGGACCACGTTTACGGCCGATGTCACGCGTAGGTCATTTTGAAACGAGGAGGCTACCGTCTGAGCCAATTTGGATATCGTCTCCAGCTCCCCCGAGCGGTGGAGCTGTGCGAGTCTAAGATGGGGCACATCCAGGGAGAGAATTGTGCCAGGGAAAGGGAGGCAGCAGTAAGTCATCGAGGATAAGGTCTTTAGAGGAGACTGACTCTTCTCAAGTGGATGAGGTAGCAGGAGATTTTTGTTTCATGGGTGTTAGCTATACGGGTTGGGAGGGAGCCGGGGGAGGGGCGGGGGCTTGTGGTGGTGGGGACACGGGTGGTGTTTATGTCCTGGTTAAGGTGAAAACACTCTTCAAGTGGAGATTTTTGTGCAAGGGTCCGGTCTGGCAGGACGGGAGGGTGCGGGTGGGTCCATTTAGCACGAAATCAGAAGAATCTGTAGCAGTAGTCCAGCCTCAGGCCTTTTGAGAAATAGGCAGAGAGGGGAGTTGAGCTTCATTCGTCACGGCAACCGGGACCTCAGGAGTAACAACTTCCATGTAAGAAGTAAAACTAGAACATGCTGTAGGAGGAAGAATTCTAAGAGAAAGAATTGGGGGTACAGGGCCAGCAAAGAGATTTTAAGACTTGACCTCAGAAGCGTGATCCATAAAAAGAAATGGAGACATTGGAAATCATCAAAATTAAACTCCTAGGTTCTGTGAAACACCCTCTTAAGAGGACGAAACGACCAAGGACAGAGTCTGGGGGCAGAAAATCTGTGCAAACCACACCTCTGATTGGAATTTGTAAAGAACCCTCAAAATGCAGTAGCAGTATCTTGGGAAAAAAAAAAATCCAAATACACAATAAACAAAAAGACAGAGCAGGCATCTCACATGGAGAGGAGGAGATAACCGATGAATTTACAAATCTGCACGTGAAAAGATGTGAGCCGTTTCCTGGAGATGCAAATGAGAATCGGAGTGAGATATCCTCGGGACACATTTGTCAGAATGCCTTCGGCAAAATACGAGAACAGTATCAAACTGCTAGCGAGGTCGCGGACGGACAGGCCGAGTCACTCACTCACTCACGCCTCCCTGGTGGTGATGTAAAGTGGCATGGCCACTGCGGAAAACAGCGTGGGGGTTTCCAAGACTCACCAGCAACAACGACAAGAAAAAAACGACGACAGAAAATTGCAACCTCTAAGCCCTCGGAACGTCCTGCCTCCTAAGAGTGTCTTTGTTTAGCTGGGGCCTTGGGTGGTTGAGGGCCCCAGTGTGATTTCTGGCGCGGGGTCGGGGGGGGGGGTGGGGGGCGTGGGGGGGTGGGGGGGGCTCGGGCCGTGCGGTCTCAGGTGGAGCTCCAGGAAGTCAGCTTCGTGGAGCCCTGTGAGTCCTTCTGGGGAGGCAGGCATCAAGCTCAAGGGTGCTCTGGAGGACACCACGCCCGAGCGGCCCGAGAACTTTCATGTTCATTCACGAAAAATCCTGGACACGAATGTTCTCAGCAGCTCTGTTCATCACAGCCCCGGATGGGAAACCACACAGATGTCTGATAAATAAATGGCAAGCAATAGGATATCCTGGAGTATATGAGGAAGCCATTTGGTGTAAAACGAATTCAGCCTGACCTTGTTTTTCCAAAAGGGCCAGATGTGGCCTTTGAGCATAGATTGTCTATCTGCTTTAGGCATTTACTAGGCCACAAAGACAAGAATAAATGCCCTTAAGCTAAAGTAACTTCCCCCACATCAGCATTTCCTGGAGGGTAAGCCTCTCTCTCTCTAGGCTAAGGATTGATTGCTGACCCGCTGTGACCACCCAGCTGGGGACCACAGACCTGCTCTCTGCAGTGTTCATCAATTGCTGTGTGAATCGCTGTGCCGGGTAGGCAGGCCCGGCAGGCAGGCCGGGCAATCTCGTGAGTGCTGTAAAAGGGACATTCCAATCCTGTGCGATAGACACTCTGACGGTATATAACCACGCGGTACACCCCACTTCTTTGGCGCCCTTCCTTCCTTGGGGAAGGAAGGCCCTGGGCTATGTGGTCCTCAAATTTGGCTCATAATAAACTCACCCCAATTCTGATTTATAGATTGGTTATGGATTACTTGCGTCAACCTGTCCTTCAACAGTCCCCTCCCTTGCCTATGTCGCCGGAGCTCCGGAGCACAGAAACTATATAAAAGCGGCCGCTAGATGGCACCGGACAATCAGCACAAACGTCCCCGGGAGGGAGGGAGGGAGGGATCCGGAGCGCGGGCCCGCGAGAGTGCACAGCCTCCGCCCACCGCCCCGATCGTGTCCTGGCCCACCTCGGATCATGACTCTCACCCTGGGGCGGCCGGGAGGGCGTCCCGCGAGGCCCCCGGGCGTCCACCTCGGAGGTCCCAGCCGGCACGGCACAACCCCGGGCGCAGAAGGAGGACTTGGAAAGCTGAGGGGGAGGGGCAGTTGCTGGGAAGGAGACAGACTCCCCACACCACTCCCGGGCCGGGCCTGGGCCGGGCCGGGCCGGCTGGCTGATGCAGACGTGGAAAATTCCCTCGGAGACACCAGCAGGGGGGCTGGGGCTGCCGGCACCTGCTTCCCGGAGTGGCCTGAGTGCTTCCCTGGCTCCCGGGAGGGCTTCGGAAAACGTGGCGGGCGGGGACTGTCAAACCGAAACCACGCAGGCCTCGTCAGAGGACGACAACAATGACAGAGGAAGAACGGAGGAATTGTTTGTACCCTGTCACTTCCAGGCCACAAGGTCTTTCTAAGGCGGACAGACAAATCCCAGAGGCCACTGAGGAAATGACTGATACACTTGACCACAGCAAAGTTTAAAAGACAAAATGTGTCTCTGCACGGGCCACAAAAAAAGGTCCAAAGACAACACACAGGGGTGGGGAGCATGGGTGCAAATGCATGAGTGAGTGGGGATAAGAATACTGATTTCAGCAGTCCTTACCATCACGACAGACAAGCAAACCCACAAAAATGGTAGGGGGTAGGAGGCAGAGACTTCACAGCCATCCACTCAAGAAATCAAGTTCCAGTACATCCGTACAAGGCCACGCTGAGAGTGCGTGTGTGTGTGTGTGTGTGTGTGTGTGTGTGTGTGTGTGTGTGTTTGAAATGAGGTAAATGTTGACGTTGAACCGTTCCATGAAAGTACAAAAAAATATTTGTAGATCTTCTGCCATTAAATTTTTTTTTTTAACAGTGCACTTATTTCCCTCAAAAAAGAAAGGAAAAGAAGATTATGAAAGGCAAACAGAGGGGCCGGCCAGGTGTCGTAGCGGTGATGTTCACACACTCTGCTTCAGCGGCCCAGGGTTCACCCGTTTGGATCCTGGGCACAGACAGACCTACTCAGCGATCATCAAGCCACGCTGAGGCAGTGTCCCACATAGAGCAACTAAAAGGAGGTATAACTATGACATACATACAACTATCTACTGGGGCTCCGGGGAGAAAAAAAGAGAGGAAAAAAGGAGGAAGGTTGGTAATAGATGTTAGCTCAGGGCCTCAGTACGCGTCACAAACATGTGGAAACTAAACAACGGGCTACTGAACAGCTATTGGATCAATGGAGAAATCAAAAAAATATCGGGCCAGCTCTGATGGCCTAGGGGTTAAAGTTTGGTGCGCTCCACTTCGGCAGGCAGCTCAGGTTCCGTTCCCAGGCGTGGAACCACGCCGCTTCTCAGTCAGTAGTCACGCTGCGGTGGTGGGCTCACACAGAAGAACTAGAAGGACTTACAACTAGAATATATGTGGCAGGGCTTTGGGGAGAAAAAAAATAAAAAGAGGAAGATTGGCAACAGATGTCAGCTCAGGGCCTACCCCGCCCCCCCGCCAAAAAAAGAAAATTAAAGATTAAAAAAACATTTGAAAAGGCAAACAGAGAGAGTAAAACGGGTAAAAAGCCAAAACCTTAGTCCTCTGCATACAGAGGCCTCTTCCTTTTTGAGCCTAGGAAAGTATTTTGACTAAACATAGAATTCCTGTCCTTGGTGTAGATTCACTCAAAGGTAAAGCAAAACCTGATACAATTTCCTTAACAAGAGCAGACTGGAAGTTAGAGAAGACTATGCTTTTAAGAAAGAGGAAACCAAATTCTAATTTTGCACCAGCTTACTTCTGATACTAAAACTCAGTTACCGAATCAAATCCATCTCCATCTTAACCAACTTGACCACACACAAAACTTTTTCCTCAGAGTTGTTTTTTCCCCACACACTTTTCACAGGCTTTTTAAAGAAACAAGAATGGCTATTTTTTATACCGTCTTCACTGAAAACATCCATCTTCCTTTCCATGAAGACAAAGACGTTTCCCTTATTAATTGTTAGTAGCTTCAGTCACATATATTAGTTAGAACTTTTAGAGGCCGGCCCAGTGGCGTAGCGGTTAAGTTTGCGTGCTCCGCCTCAGCTGCCGGGGGTCCACCGGTTCAGATCTTGGGCTCGGGCCTACGCACAGCTCATCAAGCCATGCTGAGGCGGCATCTCACATAGAGCAACTGGAAGGACGTACAACTATGACATACAACGATCTACTGCGGCTCTGGGGAGGAAAAAAATAAAAGGAAAAAAGGAGGAAGATGGGCAATAGATGTTAGCTCAGGGCCGATGTCCCAGATAATTTAATTAATTGATTGATCGATTGATTGATGGCTTCATTAAAGAATTTATAACGCCTAGAAACCTTAATTTTTAGTGAGAACTAAGAGGTAAGCAACTGTGAACTGTTTTGTCCGTTAGCATTTTGTGGCTTGGCAAATCCTATGAACACTTTATAATTTTTAGAAACATGTCATTTCATAGCATACTCTTCATAAAGCACAAGACATGTTTATTAATAGTCCCAAACATCTTTCAGTTTCTCTGTCCTCAGAAGCCAACAGTGGATAAACCTATATTTAGTCGTTAAGGTCTAATATTTTATCCTATTTGGAAACGATCTAGCTATTCAATTAATGTTTTTTTTTTTAAGATTTTATTTATTTATTTTTCCCCCAACGCCCCAGTAGCTAGCTGTCTGTCATAGCTGCACATCCTCCTAGTTGCTGTATGTGGGACCCGGCCTCAGCGTGGCCGGAGAAGCGGTGCGTCGGTGCGATCCCGGGATCCGAACCCGGGCCGCCAGCAGCGGAGCGCGCGCACTTAACCGCTAAGCCGCGGGGCTGGCCCTTCAATTAATGTTTTATCCCTTAATTTCACGTAGCCAAACATCCAGGTTTCAAGCTACCAAAGAGATTTTGGAAGTTGTTTTAAGTACACATGCCAGGGCCGGCCCCGTGGCTTAGCGGTTAAGTGCGCGCGCTCCGCTGCTGGCGGCCCGGGTTCGGATCCCGGGCGCGCACCGACGCACCGCTTCTCCGGCCACGCTGAGGCCACGTCCCACATACAGCAACTAGAAGGACGTGCAGCTGTGACAGACAACTATCTACTGGGGCTTTGGGTGAAAAAAAAAGGAGGAGGATTGGCAATAGATGTTAGCTCAGAGCCGGTCTTCCTCAGTAAAAAAAAAAAAAAAAAAAAAAAAAAAAGAGGAAGACAAGCATGGATGTTAGCTCAGGGCTGATCTTCCTCACACACACACACACACACACAAAATAAGTACACATGCCATAAAATGTAACTCCTGCTAAAAGTTTATCAGAGTGACGTCAGCATCATGGTGGCATGAGTTGTTCCCTTCGCCTCTCCCCTCTAAGGTACAACCAAACAGACGTCTACTGACCGACACAGGGATTCCCTACACAGCACAACAAGATGCTGAGAGATCCATGCGGCTGTAGGGGAGGAAGGCAAACCCTCTACCGTCTTTAGGTCCTTCTGGCTGGGCTACAAATTAAATCGACACGAGATGGAGTAACAGGAGAAAATCAAACAAAGCTTTAGAACGTGTATACACGGGAGAGACTCAGGAAAAGGGAACAACTCACCAACACGGCCGAGCTGCCAGTTTAAATATTATCTTCAGCTTTAGCTTTTTAGACAGAGGAGGACCTTGGGGGTAGTGGTTTGGGATTTCAAAGAGGAGGAAGGCAATTTACACGGCGTTGGAAACGTAAATGGGCCAACTACAGACAAGGTGAGCTGAGACACATGTTTTACATGACATTAAAGTTATGTGATGGCATTAGTCCATCCCTGGAATAGCCCCTTCTATTTTAAATTCTTTTAGGCAGTTGGGGGGAGGTCAGAGTTCCTTTCAGAGTCTTTTGTTCTTAAAAACAATCAAGCCAAAGAGACACATTTTGGGTTGGCCCAGTCTGATCCCCCACACAGCTATACATCTGAAGGTGGGTGGACCGGACCCTCGGGAAGCCCTGGAACTAGGGAAGCGGCCCCTTCCTCCTGACGGTGGCGACGATGCAGGACATGGGTCCTCAAGCTGCAGCCAGCGTGACTGTGAGTGGAGGCAGGGGCAGCCCAGCCTGCGTGCAAACACTCACGGAGTGGCAGATGCCTGGCCTGTGAGAGCACCCACCGAGCGGTGGCAGTCCTGCCCGCATGAACTTGGAGTGGCCCGACCGGCACAACTGTGAGCAGATGGGGCAGGAACAGAAAAAACAGCCCCCTGTCACCCCCGCCCCCGCCGTGGCAGGTGGAGTCTGTGGCCAGAAGCATTAGAAGCCACAGCAGAAGCGGTGACCCAACCCCGCTTCACCAGCCGGGGGGGCCGCATATGAGTCCCTGGGTCCCTGGGCTCCCACCAGTGACGGCACACCTGTGAACCCAGCACCCCTGGCAGCAGTGCAACCGGCACCCCAAGACAACCTGGGAACAGCAGTGCAGGTGGTGCACGGGACAGCAGTGTGTGAGCCCACGGAGAGCCAGTGGAGGAACACAAGACCCGGGCAATCAGAACCAAAGTAACTGAAGCCTGACCCAAATAAGAGAAGGCCGTGACTACCACAAATGTGCCCCAGCAGAGGATCCATTCATCAAACAGCATGAAGATCGACAGTACAGTAACACAGCAGAACAGAAGGAAAATGACAACTCTCCAGAAACCAAACCCGAAGTCACAGACGATGACAATCTGACAGAGAACTCAAGACAGCTGCCCTAGGGGGCGGCCCCGTGGCTTAGCGGTGAAGTGCATGCGCTCCGCTACCGGCGGCCCGGGTTCGGGTCCGGGCGCGTACCGACGCATCGCCTGTCCAGCCATGCTGAGGCGGCGTCCCACATACAGCAACTAGAAGGGTGTGCAACTATGACACACAACTGCGTCCTGGGGATTTGGGGAGAAAAAGGGGGGGGAAAAAGGAGGAGGATTGGCAACAGATGTCAGCTCAGGGCCGGTCTTCCTCAGAACAAAAAAAAAGAGGAGGATTGGCATGAATGTCAGCTCAGTGCCGATCTTCCTCACACACACACACACACACACACACACACACACACACACAGAGAAAACAACTGTCATAGAGAAACTCAACGAGTTACATAAAAACTCAGACAGAAGGACAGTTCGAGGAGCTCAAGAATAAAATTAACGAACAGAAGGAATACTTCAACAAAGAGATTGGAGCTCTAATAGAAAAACCAAACAGAAACTCTAGATATGAAGGACACAAATAGTGAGATTAAAAAATAAGGTTAAAGGCATTAAAAAAAAAAAAAAAAAAAGAGCAGACCCTATGGAGGAGAGAATTAGTGAGGTCTAAGATAGAAGCCTAGAAATGCTCCAGGTAGAGGAGGAGAGAGAACTAAGATTTTTAAAAAACCACGAAATTCTTTGAGAAATATCCAGCTCGATTAGGAAAAGTAACATAAGGCTTATAATCTCCCAGAGGGAGGAGAAGACAGGGAGAAAGGAGCAGAGAGCTTCTTCAAAGAAATGATTGCTGAGAACTTCCCAAACCTGGGGAAGGAACTGGACCTGCAAGTGCTGTGCGAGTCTAAGATGGGGCACATCCAGGGAGAGAATTGTGCCAGGGAAAGGGAGGCAGCAGTAAGTCATTGAGGATAAGGTCTTTAGAGGAGAGCGACTCTTCTCAAGTGGATGAGGTAGAAGGAGACCGGCTGGATTTGTGTGTGTGTGTGTGTGTGTGTGTGTGTGTGTGTGTGTGTGCGTGTGTGTGTGCGTGTGAGGAAGATCAGCCCTGAGCTAACATCCACGCTAATCCTCCTCTCTTTGCTGAGGAAGACCGGCTCTGAGCTAACATCTATATTGCCAATCCTCCTCTTCTTTTTCCCCAGAGCCCCAGTAGATGGCTGTATGTCACAGTTGCACATCCCTCCAGTTGCTCTATGTGGGTGTGGGAGATCAAGATTTGGCCACCCTGAAATATATCTCTTTACCTTTTTTTTTTTTTTACTTTGAGAATTTTCAAAGGGCCCTGGAACTTCTCAAAGACATTTGCTCTCTTCCTATAAGGAGGAAGATACTAAACTTATTAGGCTTATTCAGTATGTTAAATTACATGGAAAGCATTGTCAGACAAGTGACGATAAGCCTGCTCAGGTGCTATTATGTGGGTAAATGTTATTCATATAGGTGTTTTAAAATTGTATAACGTTACTGAAATGCTGATCTGTCCTGATTATCAGTCATAATTCTGGTTATTATTATTTTAAAGTGTTGTATGTCACAAAATTAACCAAATTTCTTTGTCAATTGCCATTTTGAGGTCTTGTTGTTTACAGACTTATTTCTTTGCTCTAATGCTTTTGCAAAATATGTTTCAACTTCAGAAAAATTCATGGAAAAGACTCTGATATTTACACTGGAATACAGGTTTCTGACAAACTTTCTGATCACGAAAATGAACGTGGTAAGAAATTACAGAAATCTGATGGAGAAACCGACTTCATGAAGCTGCTAACAAAAAGGTTGGGATCAAGAATGGATTACACAGGACTGAATCAACTGATAAGGATAATTATAATTTCTATGATTTTTCATTTGAAGTGTTGCTGAATTTTCAATGTTTTGTTTTTTCAGATTTAAGGAAAACTTTTTCTCTTTTCTCCTGAGCTAGCTATGATTTATAGCAATTTGGTAAATGATATTTTTGTCAGTAAAATTGAAATATTTATCTTTTTCTCTCTATCTGATCCCTCAAATTTGGAAACTCTTAGTGAGTGAGTATTGTTGTTTTCATGGCAATATAGTTACTTGCATAAGTTCAATAGGAATCTGTTCTCCTTATCACAGGACACAATTGGAAACACTGGTTATGTTACCAAGGTTGTAACTGGAACATCATATTTGCGATATCACCCTGCAGCTTCTGAGGAATGAAGATTTGACTTTATGGAATAAAGCCACATGGAAATATTGGCCTGGTACCTTATGTTCCAAGCAGCACTTACCAGGATAAGTCAAGAATGTCACTTATCTGTCAGGTACAAGGAACCTCGAAATATTTGGGGGGAACCTCAGAAGAGAGGAATTCACCCAAATCTATGGGTATTGCAGACAAAGTCTGATGACAAAATCCTTGGCTTTGCTTTCCTGGCCTCGAGAGACCTTTAAAGTTCAATGTGAGATTCCTTATCAAAAGTTCCAGCAAAGCAGATTTAAAAGAGCCTATGTGATCAACTGCTATTCTTGCTGTACTTATGTAAATAATTGGGCCAACTCTATTGGAACTAGACTTATTTTGCAAACTAGTTTTAATTTTGCTTCTTAATAAAAATGAGGGTGATTTTAGAGAGAAAAATTATATTTCGGTAAAAACTATTTCAGTATAAATTTGCGGATATTAGATCCTAGTTTTGTTGTCTTTTGAGGTTTTTGTCTTATATCTGTTGACTGGACTGGATCCTGATTTCTTCTAGTCTCCTGAAACATCTGGCGACAGATGTCCAAACTAACGTTTTTGATTTTTTTCCATCATTTTCATTGGAAATCGCTGAAAACTAAACCTGCCCTTTTTCCTGAAGACTTACAAACTGAAGCCGATGGACTGGACTTGACATAAACTTAAGAGATGACCTGACGACACCATCAGAGACATTTTAAACTGCAAAAGATACTTGGACGCTGACATCTAAAATGCTTCTTCACTGGCTGTCCTCTGAACTCAAAAACACGTTTCCAATCGGCTCCAACCATTAACCTTGTTTCTCTTTTGTTTCCATAGAAATGCTTCTATTAAATACTTGATTGCTTGCTTCCACAATATAGGCGTCACCTTGAGAGCCCACCTGCATCACCACCTTCTGAAATGAACTTAATTGAACCGACCTATTATCAGGACTAAGAAACGTGTTCAGTGAGATGAAACAATCTACCAACTCAGCTTCTGGACTATGAAACTTCTGTAAGTTTCAAAAGGACTGTGAAACTTTTAGTTTCAGAGGCGGGACTGTGGGAGATCAAGATTTGGCCACCCTGAAATATATCTCTTTACCTTGATTGTTTTCTCTGAGGGACATTTGACCTCCCCCACTAACTGCCTAAAGAATTCGACATGGTGGCTCCTTCCTGGAACAGATCTTCTATCATGATGGCTGTAATGATCATGTAAAATAGATGTTACAATGGGAGGGGCACCAAGCCCCTTTTATCCCAAAACTCTAACTCTCCCTGACCACATTCTCTACAGCTGACCCCGAAAAGAATGGTCCTCCTGCCCTCTGAAGTCCCAGGCCACTACCCACCCCCAACACGCTCCTCGCCTTTAGCTGCAATACTTAGGCAAGCAGCTTAGACAGAGGGACGAGTTGCTCATTTCTGAGTTTCTCCCATGTATACATGTTCTTAAACTTGGTATTATTTTCTCCTGCTAACCTGTCTCGTCGATTATTTGGCCAGCCATAAGAACCTTAAGGGAAAGGGCAGAGGGAGATTCTCCCTCTTCCCCCGACATGGGACACGGCCTCAGCGTGGCCGGAGAAGCGGTGCGTCGGCGCGCGCCCGGGATCCGAACCGGGGCCGCCAGCAGCGGAGCGCGCGCACATAACCGCTAAGCCACGGGGCCGGCCCTGACCAGCTGGAGTTTTGTTTCGTGTGTGTTAGCTATTGAGGCGGGGGAGCGGCAAGGAGGGAGAGGGGTGGTGGGGGTGGGGGTGGGGGTGGTGTGTCTGCTCTGGGTGAGGCGAGAAAACTCCCCAAGTGGAGATTTTTGTAGAAGGGTCCGGTCCGGCAGGACGGGAGGGTGCGCGTGGGTCCATTTAGCGAGCAATCAGAAGAATCTGTAGTCGCTGAGACTCAGGCCTCTTGGGAAAGAAGCAGAGAGAGGAGTTGAGCTTTGTTCCTCAGAGCAACTGGCGCCTCACGGGTAACCACAGAAGGTTCCCAGAACAAATGAAGTTGCGGGAGCCAGCGTGCCCTGTGTGCTGCTCTCAGCCCGAAGGCGGGCAGGCGGGCAGCTGCTCCCGTCCTGCACTCTCCCACGGTCCGGGTCCCGCCCCCAGCCCCACTCGCACCCACAGGGGAGGGCGGCCCCGGAACAAGTCTCCTCTCATCCACCATCATCTCGCCACCCTGACGGCTTTGCCCGAGATACCAACTCGGCTGTACCCACGCCCATGCGGGATTTTCCTTCGGACGAGGGGCCCGGGTTCACCACGGAGGATGAAACCCCTAGCCTTCCGTTGCCAAGTGGGTGGGACTCGCCAGCCAGGGAGGGGGGGAAGGGAGGTCAGGCCCATTCACTCCAATGGGCCTCACGGAATGGTTTCATTGAAATGCAGAAAGCTCTGCGGTCAAGTCGGAGCCTTTCACTTCGCCTCGGGCGTCTCTCCACTGAATGGCTCTCTTCAACTCCCCCACCCTTAGGCTGCAGCTTCCAAACTGCAGGGAGAGAGGGAGGGAGCATGGATGTCTGAGAAGCGCGACTCCTCTGGGACAGAAAGAGCACCCCCCCCCGCCCCCGCTTTCCCTAACCCGCTAAACCACTTGAGAATCAGGGCTGTGGGGACTGACGTCCCGGTTTACGTCTTCCTCACTGCGTGGCGCGTGGCACGGGGCGGGGGCGGGATGGGGAGCCGAATCAAAGGGGGACACCAAACAGATAATCTCGGTGTGTCGGAGTTCACGGGACAAACGCGGGCTTGGAGTCCCGAGGGCCGGGAGAGGCCTGGCAGGGGATGGTTTGACTCATCCACCCTGGGTTACGGGCCCAGCAAGCAAACTCCTAACTGGCGACGCTCTGCTCTAGGTGCAGGTTTTGATCATTCGTCTTCAAGTCCGCTGGATCGGTCTGTCCTCCCTCTCCCACCTGCTTCCCGCGGGAAGTCCTCAGTCTCGTGCCGCATACCCACTGGCGATTTCACGCATCGCCTCCTCACCCTTAAGAAGAGGAAGGATGATGGACAAACATGAAGGAACCCCCACCGACAGCACCTCCGAGTGAACGGGGGGGGGGGGGGGGGGAGGGGCTCTCTCTCAGTGGGCGAACGGTGACTCCAAGTCGTGATCCCGAGATTTGACTTTAAAAATCAAATAACCCTGGAACAGTGAACTCGACGAGGAGGATGTGAACGTACCTCGTGCCACTGCCGTACGATTATGAAGGGTGAAAAGGCTAGGTTGTAAGTGCTGTCCATCTTGAAGCCCCATTTTAAAGAACAGAACAATAAACACCCTCTCTCCTTGACCCGGAGCAGGGGATTGCCTGCGTCTGTCAGAGAGGGTCACGTCACCTGCACCGTGACCCACCAGGGTTCAGCCATTTGAAATCGGTCCTTCCTCTCGAGGTGACTAAAACTCGCCAATGACAGCAGGTTGTAGGCGCTGTCATTCCCGTCAAGGAAAGGCAGGGAGAATTTCAGCGTTTCAAAGCATACCCTGTCCCCCTTTCACAGCAAGTACCAGCTGAATTATGTGTAATTTCTGAATCGGCTTTCTCCCGGAGTCACTTCACTTCTCTCTCTTGGTGGTGGTGGTGGGGGGGGGAGGGCAGGGCGCGCCGTGGGGGGGAGGCGGGGCGGCACTTGGAACCAGCGCAGAGCAGCTAAGGCTGTTGCCAAATCTTTCTGTCGGTGCCCACGCATGCAGACTGTGTGTGACCCGAAGGATGTACAGCATCCCACTGAGGGGTGAGGGTGGGGGAGTTTCCGGTGTGTAAGCCTGCGTTCAGCAGGCATAGGGGAGGAGAAACGATGTTCCCGCCGCTATCCCCCTTCTGAGTCCTTGGCTGAGCCCACCCCGGCCCGGTAACAAAAAGACAGATCCAGAAGAGAACGACAGAGAGATTAGGAACGCGTGCAAGGGCACGTCACTCGGGGAGAAGCCTAAAGCGGAAGTCACTCGAAGTGGCGGCTCTGACTGAATTCCAGCTCCTAGAGCACGTCACACCACGGACAATCCAGTTGTAGCGAAATGACAGGAGAAAGGAAAGCGGCTCTAGGCTTCCGAGGCCAGCCACCTGTGGGAAGGTCAATCAAGAGATGGGAGGAGTCAAGGTTTTGTTTGAAACAGAGTCCTCCGGGCTAGCGTCTGGGCTGACAAGCGTCCTCCTGGTTCAGGGAGGGCACCTTTCCCGTGGGAGCTTCATCTCCCGATTTCAGGTCAGGACGACAAGGGAGAGGTCCCGTGCCCTTCTCGCGCCCGCTGTTTCTCAAGGCCAGGGCCTCGAATTCCAAAGAACCCATGTGCCAGAGCGGGTCGATGTGGGGGCAACCTATTCCGGCTCCCTGACTTCACAGGGAAGACTGCTCTCTCCTCATTCTAGGGAAAGCTCCCAAACCACCGTCACCCAGTACGGTCCACCTACACCAACCGTCCCTCCCTCCTTTCGAAATAATTTCTGCAGTGGCAGAAGGACGGACATGCCACACACGCCCCCCAGTCCACCTTCACCTCCACCCCCACCGTCTGCTTCCTTGAGGGCCGAAAGCGCTGCGTCCGAGAACGAGAACGGAACGGGACTCGGAAACATTCTAAAGGGATGACTCGGGCCTGCCTGTTGAAAAAAGCACCCTGCCGTTAATCTGATTGGTCTTTCCCCGGGGTGAGTGTGTGTGTGGGGGGAGGGGGCGTTGTTAATTTTGAGGTGATGCGAATGTCCTGGAAATAAATACATATTGGTGACGGCTGTGCCACTGTGTGAATAGACTCCCAAGGCCCACCGGCTGGTGCACTTTTTAAAGGCTTGATTTTACAGGACGTGACCTCAATTTTCAGAGTGATGAAAATTAGGTAGGTGGGTCGGTCTGCAGGTAGTCGGCTGGTCGGTGGGTCTCCCTACCTTTATCACATACACACATAAAGGGAAGAGACAGACAGACGGAGACGGAGACAGCTAGTTCGTTATCGACACTGGGCACAGACATTCATCTGAGTGCTCTTACCCGTTCCCCAAGCTAATAACGTCTGTGTAGATCAAGATCACCCACATAGGAGAACCAGAACCACTTCCCAACAAGCAAGAGGGTCGGTGGGCCTCCACCTCCACCTGCACCTCCACCTCCACCACTGGCATTTGGCAGAGGAGTGGGAAAGCCGGATGGTGGCAAAAAAAGGAAGGCCCATCCCGACGAGAGGTGTTTGGCGTGTGGAAAAGCTGGAGGCGGGCTGACTAGAAGAAGGGTGTCCTATGTAACGGGGGGAGCAGATTTGCTTTCCTCTTTGCTCCCAAGTTGGGTGGGAGGGAGAGGTCCTAAGTCAGGGGCCCAAATGAGGACAGCCGTCAGTTGAGTGGTGACCCTGAATCTCTGAGCGTTTTGGGCCCATCGCCGCGGAGGTGTGCTTTGGGCTTTGCAGCCCGAAAGCCCTCCTCCTGTGAGTTTTCCGCCGGACGCCTTTTGTGGAAAGAGAAACTCGATTGTGCTGCCTGCCTGCCTCCGTCCCTGCCAGCCTCCCTTCTTTCCTCCTGCTCCGTTCCCTCCCCCCTCCTCGCTCTAGCTCTCTGAATACAAAGTAAGGACAGTAATTGTTTTTTTCTGTTTTGACATTTTTTACTTACTTACTTACTTACCTTTTTAATTATTTATTTATTTATTTATTTGTTTGTTTGTTTGTTTGTTTATTTATTTATTTATTTATTTCCCCCAAAGCCCCAGTAGA